>NC_037673.1:24677865-24887672 GCF_003255815.1 Theropithecus gelada | reverse complement strand
TTTTTTTTTTTTTTTTTTTTTGGTTGTTGTTGTTGTTGTTGTGTAGCTGTGCGCTGTCCCCAGAGGTGGAGTCTCAGTTGAAAATGCAGAAATCACCGGTCTTCTGTGTCGCTCGCGCTGGGAGTTGGAGACTGGAGCTGTTCCTATTCGGCCATCTTGCTCCGCCCCCCCGATTTCGTGTCTTTAGTGATGTATTATTTGTTTTATATTTTTAAAATAGTAAATAAAATACAATTTTTTAAAGAAAACATTTAAAGGCCCTAAGAAATATAGAAGTCCAACAGCCAAAGATCACCAAGAACACTACTATATTTAAAGTTAGACCTAGTTAGGTTTCAGCAGCAAAAGCAGTATAAGTAAGTTGGAGCTCAGAACAAGGTACCACCCAAATATAGCACCTTAGCATTCTAAGTACTTTAAGCTGAAGGAAGCTGAGAAAACTACAGAAGCAGAAAGGTCTCTCTGAGCTTCTCCTGTTCCCTCTCTCCTGAAAAGAGAAAAAAAAAAACAAAAAAAAAAAACAAAAACAAACAAACAAATGAAAAACCTGGAATTTCCTTTGCCCCTTCTCCCGAAACAGACTATAAAACGTAGGAAGGATACTCTCTGACAATCTCCCTTTCTTCTTTCCTGAAGAACCTCATATTACAGGTGTTCTGCCCTATACGGGATGGGAAGAAATGTCACACAGAGACACAGAAAAGAATCTGAGCAAATAGGCGTTGATGAGTTTTTCCCAGTTTATTACTATTACATAAGACCCTTTTGTCCTTCAGTCATACTTCCTCCGCATGACTATCCACAATAATACATGGTTCTTCATTTCCTAAAGCCCTCATGTCACCTAAAATGTATATTGAATCAATGTGTATATTTTTGTGTTGTTCATCTGTCTTTTGTTTTAGGGTTCTCAGTCATGAACCTCATAATGAATGAGGAAAAAAATTGTTTTATCTCCCATAATATACCAGGACACTCTTGAGAAGAGGAGAATTAGAGAGATTATTTATAGGATTCGGAATTGGGCTGTGTGTTTACAGGGAAGGTTTAAGGAAACCAAGCATATTCTAGATTGAGTGCTGGCCGGAAGCAGAGACAATGAGGTTATCGGTTATCCTGTTATTTTTTAATGTAGAAAGCAAGAGGAAGCTTGACTAACGTCAGTATAAGAGAAGGAGTCAGAAGATGAAGACTGGTCATTGTTTTGAATATGTAGAGTCTTTATATCTGTTGTATTTCAGAGATGGTCACGAAGTGGTCACAAAGGGGCCTTGTTGATCTTTGTGTGCATTCTCTGAGTATTGTTAGTAATAACACAGCTGCTTGCTGTTGGTGGCCAGGGTTGAGAAAACTCATAATTTATTTTACATGGTCTAATCCCATACATGTTCAGAATTATGTAGATGAGAAGCTGCCCTGGAATGTGTCTCTATCTTTTTTTTTTTTTTTTTTTTTGACAGTAGGATGTGTTGTTCAATCATCTTCTGTAACAAAGCAATACAAGCAATCTCCAGATGCAAAATAATTATGAGTCCTAATAATAGACTCTGAAGGCAGAGACATAAATTAACAAACATAGATCAGGAAAGCATATCTCAAAAAATATCTAGGCCTGTTCCAGGGGCACATGGTCATTTTCATAAAACTAATCATAAATTGTTTTACCTGATCATTGGTTTTTCAGGAGGTTCAACAGAAGGTATTCGCAAGCCAAGGAAAAATCAGGGTCCAAGAGATTGTCTAAAACAATATGGAGTAACGGATCTAAACCGCTCATTTGAGCCTCTTGGGCAGACCTATGCTCATTTGTGACAAAAAATAGTTATCAGAAACAAAATGTTGATCCCTTTTGTTAGTTGCATTATTCCACAATTGGAATTGCAGCTCATTCAGCTTGCGTGAAGAGTAGGATAATTCTTCAAGGGAGCTGTTCTAAGTGCACGCTTGCCTTTTTTAAGAGTTTTCCGGGTATCCTTAATCTGTGTGGATTGAATGTGATACGGAAGATAGATACTTTGAGTCAAAGCAAGACTATGAAAAGTTACTCAGTGATAGTTCTAGTGACATTTGTATCCTTGACACTGGAAAGTTAGCTTGAAATTCTCCGGGTTAGAAAAAAATAAATGAATAAGTTTTTGTTTTGACTGTGGTTAAAATAATAATTCCTTGGCAAGGAAAAACCTCAGCCCATACTGACAATAAGCTAACAAATCAGTTCATAATTACGGTGCATATCTGAAGGTGACTGGTTTGTTTAATACTCCTTTTTAAGGGCCATCAATCAGCTAGAGGATACTGGGATTCTAAGCCAGTATGCTTTGAATGACATTCCACTTTCACTATGGCTGCTTATGCAACAGCAAGTCATCTAAAATGCATTTTAATTTGTTTGTCCTATTTTGTTGGCGATCTTATAGGGTTAGGAAGCCTCTTTTGTCAAAGTATTAAAAATGATCAAGAGTCTAGAAGAAAACCTAGGGAATACCATTCAGGACATAGGCATGGGCAAAGACTTCATGACTAAAATGCCAAAAGCAATTGCATCAAAAGTCAAAATTGACAAATGCAGTCTAACTAAACTAAAGAGCTTGTGCACAGCAAAAGAAACTACCATCAGAGTGAAAAGGCAACCTACAGAATGGGAGAAAATTTTTGCAATCTATCCATCTGACAAAGGGCTAATATCCAGAATCTACAAGGAACTTAAACAAATTAAAAAATAAAAAATCCTATCAAATGTGGGTGAAGGATATGAACAGACACTTTTCAAAGTAAGACATTTATGCAGCCAACAAACATGTGAAAGAAAGCTCATCATCACTGGCCATTAGAGAAGTGCAAATCAAAATCACAACGAGATACCATCTCATGCCAGTTAGAATGATGATCATTAAAAAGTCAGAAAACAACAGATGCTGCGGAGGATGTGGAGAAATAGCAACACTTTTACACTGTTGGTGGGAGTGTAAATTAGTTCAGCCATTGTGGAAGACAGTGTGGAGATTCCTCAAAGATCTAGAACCAGAAATACCATTTGACCCAGCAATCACATTACTGGGTATATAAGCAAAGGAGTATAAATTATTCTACTATAAAGACACATGCACACGTATGTTTATTGCAGCACTATTCACAATAGCAAAGACTTGGAACCAAACTAAATGCCCACCAGGGGGCATTTATAGACTGGATAAAGAAACTGTGGCACATATATACCATGAAATACTATGTAGCCATAAAAAAAGGATGAATACCTGTCCTTTGCAGGGACATGGATGAAGTGAGAAACCATCGTTCTCAGCAAACTTGCACAGGAACAGAAAACCAAACACCACATGTTCTCACTCATAAGTGGGAGTTGAACAATGAAAACATATGGACACAGGGAGGGGAACATCACACACAGGGGCCTGTCAGGGGGTGTGGGGCTGGGGGGGGATAGCATTAGGAGAAATACCTAGATGATGGTTTGATAGGTGCAGCAAACCACCATAGCACATGTATGCTACCTATGTAACAAACCTGCACATTCTGCACAAGTATCCCAGAATGTCAAGTATAATAATAATCAAAGAAAATAATCAAGACCCAACCCAAAAGCATATCTACCATCTGTACAAATATTTGCATTTTTATCTTTTGTTAAGTGGAAAGTTTAGGTAAGGATGAACAATTTATTCAAATGAATTGATTTAATTTCTGGAAGATGTTTGAATGTTAAACAGTGAATTTATAACTATGATTTTACAGTCTTCTTGACAACCATTTGGTATGAATCATCGACATAAAACATGAAGTCAGGATTATCCAAAAAAATTCTTCTAAGGTCTGTACTAGGCATAAATATTTCCCTAAAGGAGTCACTGGGTTCAGAGTGTTAACAGTGATGGATAGTGATATGTGAGAGAAAGCGACAGAGGACATTCACAAATCTCCAGAGGCCTTAATTTATCTTGTGAAATATATCATGGATGTCAATGATTGACAAAGGTACTTCTCAGTTTTTTTAAATATAAAAGTTGATCTGTTGACAGTCATTATGCCAGACCATGCCTAAAACCGGAGTATGCTTCTTTTAACCTGAGAAATACACAGACATCAAACATAGCTATATTAACATGTTTTAATTATATGTAATTAACCTAGAATGATTTCACTTCTCTTTGGAATATCTACTTTCTCTAATCTTTGCCTTAGTTAACAAAAGAGCTCTCACAATCAATATGAAATAATTAAATTCTAAAGAATGTTAACAAAAACAAATAATATCCCTATTATATGAATTTTGTATCTGGGGCAGATGCTATTTACTTGGTTCATATTGTGTATGTATGTACACACATCCATATAATGGATATATATAGATGTGTGAAATGTGTGTATGTATATATACACACACACACACATACATGTAGAAAAGAAGTAAATGTTTGCTTTTCCTGTGGCCATAGAATCTTAGCAGTTTTACTTATCTTACTATACAAACAAACTTATTAATCTGAATTTGAAGATCTAATCTGTGAAAGACAAAATTTAAAAACTAATTTTAAGAAAGGATATGATATGAACATAAATAATAAATATTGATATATAAGAAATTGTTACAGGCAATATTTTTAAAACCAGGAAGCACATCAATAATTATAAAAAATAATATTTATTTTCTAAATATCAGGAACTTTAAATTATTTAATTAAATTATGGCCTAAAGTCCCAAATGAAGTAATCTTAAAGTTTCATTATTTTGTAAAATATTACTTCTAACTTTACATTTATAAATTTTTAAGACTACTCTCAAGATTCTCCATATAAATTTGTATTTAAACTATATGTATTGTATTTATATGTATTTAAACTATATGTATATGTATTTAAACTAAGATATATGTTGTATTTGTTTTATAAATTATTATAATGAAAAATAATGTAATATGAAAGTGTAATGTAAATAATTATAACTATCAAAGCAGACAGTAACTTGAAAGCAGACAGTAACTTTTCAGTACCTTAATTGAAAAAAAAAATAATATAATCAGTAGGTCAAATAAATAAAATAATATAAACATATATTATTGAATATGACATCTTAATGAACTTCAAGTTCTCCTGAAAGATATGAAAGTTTTTATGAGCATATTTTATATTCATTTTAATTATTGTACTTTACATAGTCTCAATAATCTATGTTCATTAACACCTTTATATAAAGTAACCATAATTGATTTTCTCCAGATGAACAGAAAACAAGAAGACAGAAAACTTAAAACTATGTAGTTATTTTTCTCCTGCCTGTGTATGAGCACACATGTCATATTATGTCTGCAGATTTCAAGGTGGCAAAACAAATATATACTAAACATCATCCAAAGGACTGTGAGCATTTTCTCAATTTTTAGCCACTCTATACAGATAAGAAACAAGGTAATAAAAGCTATTTTAGAACACAGAGATAATTTAGTGGTCAGCAAGCCAAAGAGAGAGGCTTCCCCAGAATCCAACCATGCTGGCACCTTGATCTTGGATATCTGGCTTCCAGAACTGTAAGAAAACAAATATTTGTTGCAGCTTTTGTGGTACTCGGTTATAGCAGCTTTAGCTGACTAATAGAATTGTAATGGATTATAAACTGGTTTTTATGATTGCTCAATACTGTAGACAAATAATACTCAGTCTTTTCTAAAAAGTAGGATTTCCTTTTTCTTTCTTAGTTATTATGTGGGGGAAGCCATCATCAGTTGTCCAGATATTCAACTCTGTGTTGATTCTCCATGAAGATAATGTTCATTTGTAGAGATCCTATATTTAGTTTGAAAGTTGATCAACATCATTTCACTCTGTTTTTATTTTTGAATCTTTTATTGAACTTTTTGCTGTCCAGAGAGTTTTAAAATTCTGGGTAATGAATGCATTTGACAACAACAACTAAGCTAAAAGCATTCAGAGAAAGAACAGAACATACTCTGTAGACATTTTCCAGACTTGACCAAGAAAGTCTTAATGGTTCCATGAGTCTACCTTAGATGGATACGTTACCTTTCTTTGAAGCTTGTGTTAGTGTAAAATTTGAGTTGTTAAGAATGACATGTCTTCCCTTTGGAAATCCAAAAAGATCAAGAAAAAAAAATCAGAACATTTTATTATCTTATTATCTAAAATGAATTTTATTTGATTTTTGGCATCCTAAGAGTATTAGGTATAAGAATAATGAGAAAAGATAAGATCAAAAGGATAAAGAAAAAGATACAAAGAAAGATATGAAAATAAGTGGTCCCAGGTTTCTAGGAGAATTTTGTGTCTAGGGAAGATGCTATTTACTTGGTTAATTTGGCGATTTATTTTGAGGGACTTAATTCTGCCTTCAAGTTCTCTCATTAAACAAGAAGTAATGAGGTTAAAGCATTTACAATAATACTAATCAAACTTAAAAGAGGCCAATACATAAACCAAAATGCCAGTTTAGCAATTTAAGATGACTGATATATGTCAACTGCCAAATTTTGCCAATCATTGGTTTAAAGCTCTCTCTGCATGTCAGAAGCTGAAACTACAAATTAGATTAGTAAGTAGGTCTAGAGCGAGATCTTTTAGGACATTTTTCCATCAAACTATTGACAGAGAATGAATAATATCATTCTACTTGAATTGCATTTTTCTCTAGACAGGCAGATTGTATTCTTAAAATTAGAGCACTCCATATTGCTGGAAACAGACTCACATATTCTAAAAAATTGATGCTGTTTTTTCTAGAATCCATGAACTAACTCTACAAATGTTTGATTAAAACATAGTCATGTTTACGTCCATCTTACGATTAATTACAAATTAATTTAACAATTCAACAATAACTTATCAAGCACCACAATTACTTTTGCACCTGCCTAATAATTCCTGCCTCGATTGACTGACAGGCAAGTTCACAATATGATATTTAATCTGCTATATAGAAATAGAAAAGAAGCAAATGAGAGATATAATGAAGGAACAGTTCATTAAGCTGAGAAAAGTCTTCAGCCCTTAAATGCAGGTACTCTCATGTTATTGAAAATAGCCATTCATATATTAATTTTAGATTCAGATGAATGCCTATGGTACTTCCAAGAGATATCTAGGATTATTTCTGAAAATCAAGGAAAACACATCTACTAGATGGCAGTCATTCATCAAAACAATAAAACCACAGTGGTAAACAAGTAGATTTGAGTATGAAAAACATTTGCCTCTGATTTCATGAAATATTGGACACTATGGAGCAGATAATTAGGGAATGCTTCAAAATGGAAAGTCCCTTAGCGTGAACTTACTGCAAAAATAATATTTTTAAAAGATGCCAAGAAAAATGATCCACAAATGAATGAAAAATAGTTTTGTGACTTGAAAATTGAAGAAATGCACATTAAATAAGGGATGTAGTATCATTTAAAATTGAATATTAAAAATAGTATTGCTAACTCTATCATTATTTTGTTTCTTCTGATCTATATTTCGCACCTCACTCTTCCTCGTCCACAAATACTAATCTGTTAGGCCTTTATCAGAGGATACATTTGCTCTCTGGTTTCTAGCTCATTGGCAAGCATGGGGAATTGACTGAGGTTTAAAGCAAGAGAAAAGAGTGAGGTTTAAGTTTTCATTCCCCCCAGCTCCTGTGTTGCAGAAGAGAGACTTTCTCTTGGCCAGCTTAATTCAGAGTGCAGATTAACCAATAGTCAGACATTTGGATTCCCCTGTAGGCCAGAGTAAATCACCCGACAGACTGGAATACTGCTACAAAATCAGAGCAATGATGACTATGTTCAGAAACCAGGAAATTGGAGTGTCATTTATTACTGTCTTGTTAAATTCTGGTCAATGTAAAACTGCAGTAATCCAGTAAATACTAGAGGAATGATTACCAAGAACTCAGCACAGAACCACAGCACTGAGGTTCACCCAGCTAGGTAAAGGACCCCTAACCAGACACACTGCGAACCCAATGGGTAAGAAAGGCTAGTTACAGAAGTAGCCTTGTTTTATTTTATTTGCTTATGTTTTCTTTGCGGTACACTATTTTCTATGAAAAAAATAGTGAATTACCTCTTAGGTTACTTATTAATTATGATCCAAATGTCACCACCACTGGACAATGGAGAGGTTGAGGAGATTTTATGTATTTCTTAACCAACAGAACAAATAAAAATGTATGTGCAGTGGGCAAAAGGACTGTATTGCTGAGTATCTCTTTAGATCCACTTGTTAACCTTCTTTTCTGTGTCCTTCCAATCTGAGGAATATGAACGAAATCAAAATTGGCTCTTTCTGCTTTCTGGCTTTCTATTAAACAGTTAGTCAACATAGTTTTCTCTGTCACAGATCGCAAGAGTCTCCCTCGTTTGTCTTTCCAGACCTCAGGGGTTAGTAAAGCACAAGTATTACTCTCCCTAGTATTCTATCTCTAGTAGTTTCCTCATACGTGCCCCATACCATTGTAAACAGTATTTTAATAAACTCAGAGCAAAGTATTCTTATGTAATCTTTCTGTATTCCCTTTATTCTACCTGAGTTCTGATCGATGAGCTACACAATATTTGGAAGAATGTTGATTTGGTAATATTACAACTTATTGCATTAGTTATAAATTACTACACAGCTTTCAGAGGGCAGTTTGATCATTTGCATTCAGTTGAAAGTATTAGCAAGGCTAGGCTAAACCGTGATAATAAAGCATTAATTCTTTCACTCTATTAACATGGATTATTTCTCAATTTATTTGTGTCTTCTTCAATTTCTTTAACCAATGTTTTATAGTTTTCTTTGTACAGGTCTTTCACTTCCATGGTTAAACGCATGCTTAAGTGTTTTATTCCTTCTGGTGCTATTGTAAATGGGATTATTTTCTTAATTTTTTTGTTTAGATAGTATATTATTAACGTACAGAATCATTACTGATTTTTGTATGTCAATATTTTTGTTCACAATTTTGTATCCTGTATTAGTTTTATCACTATTTTTGTGGAAACTTTCAAGACTGACATATAAGATCATGTCATCTGCAAACACAAATTTTACTGTTTCCTTTCTGATTTGGATTGAGTTGCATGTTTTTTACTTCTTTTTTTAAAGGCATAATGTCGTGCTTTTATTGGAAGTGTTTCTTTTCTTTGTAGAGTTAAATATTTCTTTTTCCTTCCAACTTTCATGTTAGATTCAGGAGACATATGTGCAGGTTTATTATATGAGTAAATTTTGTTTTACTGGGGTTTCATATACAAAATTTCACCACCCAAGTAATAAGCATTGTACCTGATAGGTAGTTTTTCCATCCTCACGTTTCTCCCAGCCTCTATCCTCAAGTAGGCCTAGTGTTATTCACTTCTTTGTGTCCATCTGTACTCAAAGCTTAGCCCCAACAAATAAGTGAGACTACATGGTATTTGGTTTTCTGTTCCTGTGTTAATTTACTTATGACAATGGTCTCTAGCTGCATCCATGTTGGTGTAAAGGACATTATTTTGTTCTTTGTCATGGCTACATAGTATTCCATGGTGTATAGATACAATTTCTTTATCAAGTCCACTGTTATGTGCATATAGATTGTCCTGTGTCTTTGCTATTGTGAATAGCGCTGTGATGAACATACACATGCATGTGTCTTTATGGTAGTACAATTTATATTCCTTTTGGTATATACACATTAATGGGATTGCTGGGTCGAATACTTTTAAGTTGTTTGTTTTTAAGTTGTTTTAAGGTGATTGCTTAAGTTCTGTTTTAAGTTCTTTGAGAAGTCCTCAAACTGCTTTCCAATGGTAGTACAATTTATATTCCTTTTGGCATATACACATTAATGGGATTGCTGGGTCGAATACTTTTAAGTTGTTTGTTTTTAAGTTGTTTTAAGGTGATTGCTTAAGTTCTGTTTTAAGTTCTTTGAGAAGTCCTCAAACTGCTTTCCAAAATGGCTAAAGTAATTTACATTCTCACCAACAGTGTATGAACATTTCCTTTTCTCTGCAACCTAGCTAGCATCTGTTACTTTTTGACCTTTTAATAATAGCCATTCTGACTAGTATGAGATGGTGTCTTATAGTTTTGATTTGCATTCCTCTAATGATTAGTGATGTTGAGCATTTTTTCATATGCTTGTTAACCACTTGTATCTCTTCTTTTGCGAAGTGTCTATTCATGTATTTTGCCCATTTTTTAATGGAGTTGTTTGTTTTTTGCTTGTTGATTTGTTTAAATTCCTTATAGATTCTAGATATTAGACCTTTGTCAGATGAATAGTTTGCAAAAATGTTCTCCCATTCTATAAGTTCTCAGTTGACTCTGTTTATAGTGTCTGTTGCTGTATAGAAGCTCTTTAGTTTAATTATATCTCATTTGTCAATTTTTGTTTTTGTGGCAACTGCTTTTGGAGTCTTCACTGTTAAACCTTTGCACGGCCTATGTCCAGAGTGGTATTTTCTAGGTTTCCTTCTAAGGTTTTAATAGATTTAGGTCTTCCATATAAGTCTTTAATCCATCCTGGGTTGATTTTTTTTTTATATATTGTGAAAGTAAGGGGTCTAGTTTCAATCTTCTGCATGAGTTTAGCCACTTATACTAGCACTATTTATTGAATAGGATGTCCTTTCTCGCTTGCTGGTGATTGTTAACTTTGTCGAAAATCAAATGGTTTAAAGTGTGTGGCTTTATTTCTCAGTTCTCTATTCTATTCCATTGATCTATTTGTCTGTTGTTGTGCCAGTGACATGCTCTTTTCACTACACTGGCCTTCTATTGTTGTTTGAAGTCAGGTAACATAATGCCCCCAGCTTCCTTTTCTTTTTTTTTTCCCTAGGATTGCTTTGGCTATTTAGGTCCTGTTTTGATTCCATGAGGATTTTAGAATCGTTTTTACTAATTCTGTAATAAAAAATGCTGTTGGTAATTTGATAGGAATAGCATTTAATCTATAAATTGCTTTGGGCATTATGACCATTTTAACTATTAGGTTGATGCAAAAGTAATTGTGTCTTTTTTTCATTGCAAGTAATAGCAAAAACCACAGTTACTTTTTCACCAACCTAATATTTTGATTCTTCCTATTAATGAGCATAGAATCTTTTCTATTTTCTTGTGTCATCTTCGCTTTCTTTTAGCAGTGTTTTGTAATTCTCACTGTAGAGATCTTTCACCTCTCTGGTTAGCTGTATTCCTAGGTATTTTTATTCATTTGTGGCTATCATTAATGGGGTTTTCATCTTGATTTGGCTCTCAGTTTGGATGTTATTGGTATATCAAATGCTATTGATTTCTGTACATTTATTTGTATCCTGAAACTTTGCTGTAGTTTTTTATCATACTTAGGAGCCTTTGGGCAGATACCATTGGGGTATTCTGGGAATAGAATCATATTGTCTGCAAAGAGAGATAGCTTGACTTCCTCTCTTTCTGTTTGAATGCAATTTATTTATTTTTTCTATTGAATAATTGCTCTGGCTAGGAATTCTAGTAATGTATTCAATAGACGTGATGAGAGTGGGCATCCTTGTTTTTGATCTGGTTCCAAGCAGAATCCGTTCAACTTGTTTAGTATGATGTTGGCTGCAGGTTTGTCATAGATGGCTTTTATTATTTTGAGGTACATTCTTCAATGTGCTGGGATTTTTTAACATCAAGTGAGGCTGAATTTTGTCGAAAACCTTTCTGCACTTACTGAGATGATCATGTGGTTTTGTTTTTAGTCCTGTCTATGTGGTGAAAGACATTTATTGATTTGCATATGGTTAAATCCCCATTTATCCCAGAATAAAAGTCCACTTGATCATGGTGAAATCGCTTTTTGATGTGCTGCTGGATTTGGTTTGGTTGCATATTCTTGAAGATTTCTGTACCTACGTTCAGCAAGGATATTGGTTTGAAGTTTTCTTTTTTCACTGGGGCTCTGTTAGGATTTAGTATCAGAAAGATGCTGGTCCAATAGAATGAGTAAGGGAGGCATGCTTCCTCTTTGAGTTTTTGGAATAATTTCAGCAGGATTGGTACCACATCTTCTTTATGTATTTGGTAGAATTCATTTGCGAATTGGCCTGGTCCAGAATTTTTTCTGGATGGTAAGTTTTTAATTACTGAGTCAATTTCAGAACTTGTTTTGGTCTGTTTGGTGTTTCAATTTCTTCCTTGTTCAATCTTGGAAGGTTGTATGTTTCCAGGAATTCATCCACCTTTTTTTCTAGGTTTTCGAGTTTGCATCAGAGGTGTTCGTGATAGTATCTGAGAGTTTTTTGTATGTCTCTGGGATCAGTGGTATTCTTGCCTTTGTCATTTCTGGATTGAGTTTATTTGGATCGTCTCTCTTTCTTCTTTATTAGTGTAGCTAATGGTCTATGTGTCTTATTTATTCTTTCAAATAACCAAAATTTGTTTTCTTCATCTTTTAAATGATTTTTCTACCTCAGTTTTGTTCAGTTCAGCCTCATCTTAGTCATTTGTTATCTTCTGTAGCTTTACGGTTGATTTGCTCTTGTTTTTCTAGTTTCTCTTGGTGTGATGTTAGGTTATTAATTTAATATCTTTCTAACTTTATGATGTGGGCATTTAGTGCTATAAACTTTCCTCTTAACACTGATTTATTTGTGTCCTGGATATTCTAGTATGTTGTATCTTTGTTTTCAGTAGTTTCAAAAAACATCTTGATTTCCTTTTTTTTTTTTTTTTTTTTTTTTTTTTTGAGACGGAGTCTCGCTCTGTCACCCAGGCTGGACAGGCTGGAGTGCAGTGGCGCGATCTCACTGCAAGCTCCGCCTCCCAGGTTCACGTCATTCTCCTGCCTCAGCCTCCCGTGTAGCTTCGACTGCAGGCACCCGCCACCGCGCCCGGCTAATTTTTTGTATTTTTAGTAGAGACGGGGTTTCACCGTGTTAGCCACGATGGTCTCGATCTCCTGACCTAGTGATCCGCCCGTCTCGGCCTCCCAAAGTGCTGGGATTACAGGCGTGAGCCTCCGCGCCCTGCCAAAAAAACATCTTGATTTCTGCCTTCATTCTATTATTTCCCACAAGTCATTCAGGAGCAGATTGTTTAATTTCCATGGAATTATATAGTTTTGAGAGCTCCTCTTAGCATTAACTTCTATTTATATTGTAGTGTGGTCTGAAAGTGTGCTTGGTTTGATTTCATTTTTTAAAAATTTGTTGAGAATTGCTTTATGGCCACGGGTTTGATTTTAGTGTATGTGCCACGTGTAGTTGAGAAGGAGAAAAAAAAAAAGGATTTTATTTCTTCTTCATTTATGAAGCTTAGTTTGGCTGGTTACAAAATTATTGGTTGGAATTTCTTTTCTTTAAGGATGCTGAATATAGGTCGCCAATCTCTTCTGGCTTGTAGGTTTCCTGCTGAAAAGCCTGCTGTTAGCCTGATGGGGTTTGCTTTGTAGGTGACCTGTCTCTTCTCTCTAGCTGTCTTTAATATTTTTTGTGTGTGTGTTTATCTTAGTGAATTTGATGACGACGTGTCTTTGAGATGGTCATCTTGCATAGAGAGAGTTAAGCATCTGCTGCACTGGAATGGCCTAGGTGTTCCTGTCCCTGACGACAACAATCTGATGGTGAGTGCTGGCAAAAGCATTTCACTGGGGCAGTGACAACTGGGCCTACATTCACATATGGGTGCTGGTGGATGTAGGGCATGAATGCCTTTTATTTCATTATCTTGTCTAATCATTCTAGCTAGGACTTACAGTACTTTGTTGAATAGAATTAGTGAGAGCATTTTGTTTCTGAAGTTAGAGAAAAAATTTTCGGAATTTCACCATTGTGTATCATGTTAGCCATGGGCTTGCCATATACAGCCCACATTATCTTAAGGTACATTTCTTCTATGTCTGATTTATTGAGAGTTTTGATCATGAAAAGATGTTTAAATTATTAAATGCTTTTTCTGCATCTACTGAGAAGATCTAATGATTTTTATTTTTCATTATGTTAATGTGGTATATTCCATTTTTTGTTTTGCCTATGTTGAACCATCCTGGCATACCAGGATTAAAGTCCACCTGATTATGTTATGTATAATGCTTTTAATGTGTTATTAAATTTGTTTTGCTAGCATTTGGTTGAGAATTTTGGCATTCTGTATATCAGGTATATTGGAATAAAATTTTCTTTTATTGCAATTTCCTTCCCTGGTTTTGATATCATGGTGATACTGGCTTTGTACAAATAAGTTTGGCATGTTTCCTCCTCTTTCTATTTTTTGGCAGAGTTTAAAAATGATTTATGTTAATTCTTCAAATGTTTTGTAGAACTTAGCCTTGAAGTTATCTACTTTGAGCTCTTCTTTTTGTTTAGAGATTTTTGATTACTTATGTATAATCTTTTTACTCATTACTAATCTGTTCGGATTTTCTAATTTTTCATGATTCAGTCTTGGTAGGCTATATGTTCCTAGAAATTAATCAATGTTTCTAAATTATTCAATTTATTAGCATATAATTTTTCTCAGTAGTCTCTTGTGACATTTTGTGTTTCTTTGGTGTTGTTAAAATGTCCATACTACTTAAAATAATCTACACAATATATGCAATCCTATAAAAATTCAAATTGCATTTTTCAGAGAAATAGAAACATTTATATGGAAGTAACCATCAAAAATGCAGAATAGCCAAACCAATTTTGAGCAAGAAGAGCAAAGCTGGAGGCATCATACTTACTGAATTCAAATTATATTACAAAGCCATACTAATCAAAAACTGTATAGTACTGAATAAAACAGAAAATTAGATCAATGCACTAGCACAGAGAGTCCAGAGATAAATACGTGCATATACAGCCAACTAATTAAGACAAGAATGACAAGAATATATAATGGGTATTGGACAGTCTCTTTAATAAATGGTGTTGAGAAAACTGAA
Source organism: Theropithecus gelada (assembly GCF_003255815.1). Classification (NCBI taxonomy): domain Eukaryota; kingdom Metazoa; phylum Chordata; class Mammalia; order Primates; family Cercopithecidae; genus Theropithecus; species Theropithecus gelada. The sequence continues at coordinate 24,872,800 of NC_037673.1, read as the reverse complement.
TATCTGCATACAAACAAATAAAATAACATACACTAAAATCAACTAAAATCATTTAAAGACTTATATATACACGACTTGAAGCAATAAAACTCCTCAAAGAAAACAGGCGAGAAGCACCTTGACATTGGTCTTGGCAATGACTTTTTTTTTTTTTAATATATCACAAACAGAACAGGCAACAAAAGCAAAAGTAAACAAGTGAGATTAAATCAAAGTAAAAACTTTCTACACAGAAAGTTTTTAACAAAATGAAATGGCAACCTAGTAAACAATAGAAAATATTTTCAAATCATATATGTGATGAAGGTTAGTATCCAAAATACACAGTGAAATTATACAACTAAATAGCGAAAATCCACCAATAAACCTGTTAGTAAATGGGTAAAGTATCCGAAAAGACATTTTTCCAAAGAAGGCATACAAATGGCCAACAGGTATATAAAAATGTGCTCAACATCACTAATCACTAGGAAAATGGACATCAAAACCATAATGAGCTATCACCTCACACCTGTTAGAATGCCTATTATTAAAAAAAAAAAAAAAAAAAAAAAAAAAAAAAAAAAAAATTGCCAAAAATTTGATAAAAAGAATTTTTTTAAAAAAAAAAAAAAAAAAAAAAAAGAAGACAAGAAATATTGGCAAAGATTTGTAGAAAAGGAATTCTTGTACCATGTTGGAAAATTCCTATAGACATCACAGAAAAGCGTATGGAGATTCCTTAAAACTTAAAATACAGTATTACCATGTAATTCAGAAATTCCATTTCTGACCATAGAAATCAGGATCTTGAAGAGAGGTCTGCCCTTTGATGTTCATTGCAGCATTATTCATTAATAGCAAAGGTATGGAAATGAAATAAAAGTCCATAGATGGATGAATGGATATGGAAATTGTGATAAATACATACTATAGAATATTATTCAGCCTTAAAAAAATAAAACTTTGCCTTTTCAGATCATATAGATTATCTTACATAAAATAAGCCAGACACATAAAAATACACTCCACATTAACTCACTTATGTACGGAATCTTGAGGAATCTAACTCATAGAAGCAGATTGTAGTATGCTGGTTGTAAGGGGCTCAGGTAGAGAAAATGGGGAGGTAGTAATTAAAGAGTGTGAAGTTTCAATTATGCAAGATAAATAAATTATGGGAATCTATAGAACATAGTGCCTATCACTAACAATATTATGTTGTTTATGTCAAATTTGCTAAGATGGTAGATCTTATATTAAGTGATCTGTTAAAAAATAAAAACAACAACAACAAAGAAACAAAGTGAAACAAACAGACAGAAAATATTAATAAAGAGGGTGAGAGGAACTTTTCAAGGAGATAGATACGTTTATGACCTTGATGGCAGTGATGGTTTCATGGACATATTCTTATCCCAAAACTCATTGAGATGGGGACATTAAATACTACAGCTTTTAAAATGTCTATCCTATCATAATAAATTGGTTAAAATATGTAATTCAATAAAGATACCCCAAAATTTAGTAGCTTACAGACAAGAGGGTTTTTTCTTAAGTAAAAGTTCTAGGTAGGTATATAGACCAGCAGAATACTTTTCCACCTTGTCATCCAAAAGCTAAGCCCACAGCGGCTATGAAATTCAACAGATGCCTCCAAGGTCACTTTGATTGTTACCAGGCCAGTCATTTGAGATGGAAAAAGAACATGGAGTATCATACATGGGAGAATTTATGAACAAGATCTGGAAGGGGTACCCATCAATTCCTCTAACCTGTGATTGAATATAAATTAACCACATGACCATTCCTAATTGTAAAGGAGGATGGGAAAAATAAACTAGTTTTATTATCAATAAATAAGAGAATATATATCATTTGGCAGCTAGCAGTCTTTCAATTCAAAATAGTTTCTGCAAAAACACTGAGTCTCACAAATATAGGTGCAGATGATGATATATTTTAATTTTTATAATGGGAAATTAGAAACAAAATACTTGTTCTACTTTGATTATTAATTAAATAATTATAGCTCTTATATTAACTAATTATGGAATCATTAAAACTTACAATTTAGAATATTTTAAAACATGTCTTGCTGCTATATATTTATGTATTCCAATACTTAAAATATTCAGTATATATGTATATATCTTTAAAGACTGAAAAGAACTAGAAAAAAATATGAAATATGGTGATTTCTATGTGTGGGTTTTTGTATTTCTGTAAATGCTTCTCTGTTTCTAAATAGTTTTACAATGATTATGTATAATTTTTAAAATCAAAATGAAAAGTGCAAAATTATTTATAATAGTTATATAAGCACGTCATTTGAACTACTTTCAATAAAAATAGGTAGCAAATTATTTTTACAATGAAAAATTATATTTTTCCCCATTCTCACTTGTTGGAAAAGAGGAACAGATTTTCCTCCCACATGTGAGAAAAAAATCACCTTGTGAAAAAAGCAAAACATGCGACACTTTCGTGCAAACCGAGACTTTTTCAGAATAATGTCAGGTTCTGAAAACAGAAGTTTGTAATAGAAAGTGTTTAGTAACATTAATCATAGCATTTGGTACAGTCTTGCCCATAATGTCTAAACATTTATTTAAAGCTTTTTTAGGGTTTTAAAAGTATCTACATACTGGGTGTTTTTTGAACTTCATATTAAAGTATCAAATATGTTAGTTATTTATTTACAAATATTCAAGGATTTTAATGGGATTAATATGTAAATAATTGCATTACAAATAGACCTCCAATATGATTTATGCATCTTGCTATTAAAATTTGGAGGAATCTTAAAAGTTGTAAAAATTCCACTTTCTTTTCTTTCTTTGTGCTTTTCTAATGTGGCCTATATCCTCCCAAGCCTTATGGGATTAAAATTTTCTAAACAGGGACAAAACTTTAAAGTTCAGTTTCTTCCTGTAGACTTTGTAGCAGCATTTCTTAGGTAGCCAATTCAAATAATTTCTGTTTCTTTTCAATGTTCAAGAAATAGTCAAAATGAAAAGGAATGAACTTAAGTAATAAATATGTATGTCTCTGTATGCATGTGTGTCAATATATCCACATGTATATATTTACATATTTTATTCGTAGAAATGAAATATAGCAACAACTGGTGCATGTAACTGAACCTGTCAAACACTTCCGATTGCCACAGTGGTGACATTGCCTGATATAATCAAGAATAATTTTATTTTTTCTCAGTTAAGTACTACTACACATGGCTTTTGCCACTGAGGAATGACATTATCATGAACAAAATGATGAGCATCATTGAAGCACTCTTTTTCTCAATAAATACATTATATATCTATTATATCTATTATGTATCTATTATACATCTATTATACAAATACATAAGGATTTCACTATAATAGTATCGTTATCAAACCTAAAAGATTAAACATAGTCCATTCGTATTCTGTAATAAGTCCATGTTCATCTTTTTGAAATATTAAATTTGCATTTTTATATAATCCAGATCCAAATGGGGTCCATCATTTAATTTATTACAGCTTCTTCTTCATTTAATCTGGTTCGTGCCTTTTATTTATTCATTCACTTTTTAAATGGGCTCATTTATTCTTCAGAATTTCTCACTTTCTGAATTTGAATTATTTCATCCTCGTGGTGTCATCTAACATATTGCCTAAGTTTTTGGTGAATGTAAAGTTAGATTTAGAGGCTCAGGAAGCTCTGATGAGGTCACTCTGAGTTTTCAGACAAGGCAAGAAAGGGTATTAAGTGTACTACCTTCAGGAGTAAGCTTTAAAAGAAATGAAAAGTCAATGAATATCCCTTGACAATTTTCAAATATAATATGATTGGTGGGGAAAGACAGTAGAAACACATTTATTCTTAATTTTTTAAAACCAAAGATGTAGTAATCGTCTGTACAGAGCACAAGTAAATGGAATATACATTAGTGTGGTTTTTTTCTGTCCTCCCGTTTCTTATTTTTATATATATATATATTTTTAAGACGGAGTCTTGCTCTGTCACCCGGGCTGGAGTGCAGTGGCCGGATCTCGGCTCACTGCAAGCTCCGCCTCCCAGGTTTACGCCATTCTCCTGCCTCAGCCTCCTGAGTAGCTGGGACTACAGGCGACCGCCACCTCGCCCAGCTAGTTTTTTGTATTTTTTAGTAGAGACGGGGTTTCACCGTGTTAGCCAGGATGGTCTCGATCTCCTGACCTCGTGATCCGCCCGTCTCGGCCTCCCAAAGTGCTGGAATTACAGGCTTGAGCCACCGTGCCCGGCCTGTCCTTCCGTTTCTATCTGGGGACACTCTTCATACGGGTAATGTCTTGTCAGAGTTGGAAACACTGCCACATTCTTGTCTTTCCACAATCCCACAATCTTTTTATACTTCAGGTTGCAGCATCTTCTTCAAAGATTTACACTACTAATTTCTGCACCTCTCTTAAGTAAATGTTATAAATATTTATATTCTCCTATACCTGCAACAACACAGCATCAGCCATGCCATATCCTCACAGCAAAGGCAATGGGATCCCCTCCCGGGTGGCCCTGAACAATCTGCCTCCCTAGGATCCCAGATAGCTCATTTCTATATATAATTCTTTAGAGGCAGGGGAAAAGTGATAACATCAGGCACATCCAGACTGAATGTAGCTGTACAGGCTTTTAATATAAGCCTGTTGTATAGTATTTTAAAGAACTAAATGAGACTATGATGGATTAGCAAATAATTTGCATAATGCATTAAGACGAAATTTTCCCTGTTTGAGACAGCAGATCAATTCAACTTAGTACCTAAAAAATAAAATGGAAAGATAATAGACCTGACAAAAATAAAACAGTGATGTTAGCTTTGCATATAAGACTATTCAGAACTTCTGATTTCTGTCTGCACAACACATTTGTTAGGTGTCAATGGAACATTCTATTCATTTCATCAGAACTTTTGGATGAAACTCAATTTTCATTAAACTCTGATAATAGTCGTATGAATAAAATGTGGTAGCTATTAATATTTTGGTATATGGATTGAATCTAAATGTAAAAAGACTGCAGTCACCAAATATTCAATACATGTGGCATGCAGTCAGAGACAACGCATTCACACATAAGATTCCTGTTGGATTGGATCAGACACATTATTTTTAACTTTAAAATTCTAGGAACATATTATTCTGGAAAATATCTAAAGTTATCTTCACAAATTTGAATATGTATCAGTAACTCAGATACCTCTTATTCCTTTCTTTTTTAAATTTTATTTTATTATCATTATTATTATTATTATTAATATTTTGAGGTGGAGTCTCGTTCTGTCACCCAGGCTGGAGTGCAGTGCAGTGGCACAATCTCAGCTCACTACAACCTCCACTTTCTGGGTTCCAGTGATTCTCCTGCCTCAGCCTCCCAAGTAGCAGGGACTACAGGAACCCGCCACCACTCCCAGCTAAACTTATTTATTTCTTAACTTCAAAAATGACTTGTAGTTTATAGTAATCTATCAAATATACACATCGGGTACAGCTCTCTGGAAAATAAATAGTACTCCTTAGCGAAAATTCATTTTTATTATACCTACTGAAATATAGCATCATTAAGTATAGCATCAGAACATCTTTATAATCATATTTTAGTTATTTAGCCATCAACTTTATTATCAATATTTGGTTGGGGAAGATGAGATGATGGAAAGAACACAGCAACTGAAATGTGACAAACTGTGCTACCATTTGATAAAAATGAGAAGGTAATATTTCTCTAGACAACTTGTATATATCTGGGCAGTTTGTCAATCTCTGTAATGTCTCTGCCTCCATTTCCTCACTGAGCTAGAAAAGCTACTCTGTAGTAGTAATAAGCTACTCTTGTTTTGAGAATTCTCCCTTTCACCACACACCCTGTAATGCCAATGGCGTTGACCCTCCTTCCTCCGCCCACATTCAGGAGCGAATTTGTTACCCTAGTCTGGTTCACTCGCGTATCAAACCTCTGTGAAAAGTGATTAGGAAAGTAAAGACATGGCAGGAAGAAGCCCTGTTCTTTTTCCTCTTTCCTGGCACACGTGAAAGTATATTTAGCCATCTCTCCTGTGTTCAGGAGGGTCCATTGATTGAAACCTTTTCAAGCCAGTAAACAGTGCTTTTCCTGTAGTTCCTCTCTCCTGTCTGCTGTGGAGACATTTAAGGGCATGAGTCGTAAGTTGAAGATGGCATGACTGCATCAGACATGACTTGAGCAACAAATAAAGCTTTCTCATGTTAAACTACGATAAGCTTGCTGAGTATTTACGACTGCAGCAAGCCTTATCTAGTCTGACTAATAGAGATGAGTATGCAACCCTAGGTCAGTGGGACTTAGTTCAGAGCTGTTGTTGGAACTGTTGTAAATATAAGCAATCTGCTTCTACTGATGTTGCCAAAATCATAGACAGTAAGCTTAGGGCATAGTGTGGGAAGACTCGGTCTGAGTGTAGGAAGCACAATAGAAAGCAAAGCTAATAGATAGAGATAAGCACGTTTTTATTTAATCCTTTGAATATCCATCTGTACCCATATTGGGACATTTCAGTTATTTAATCCAACAAATTCTCTTTTATCCTAAGCCAATATGAGTTTTCTGCCATTTGCATTTTGAAGAACTAAGGTTGATAATGACCATAGACGTTTTAGTAGATTTTCTACAAACTTACTATACCCATATTTTAACCTTTGAACATGAGGATTCCCATTTGATTGATTTACACAACGAACACAGAAATGAGAGTGAATAGAAAAGCTTATTTTTTGATTGTCCCTTATTTCATACCCTACCACAGTGTCAGCGTGACTGTGATCCTGGTTTGGAGTTTCGTTTCTCCATGCTACTTAATTTAAATTAACTTCTGGTAGCTTTTCTATGTCCCATTTTGTGTGGAAACACGTGAACACAAACACATAGATACAAAATTGTAATATCACTTTAAAAAGTATAACTTTAGAATAATATTTAAATCCTGAGTTTTTAGACAATTATAATACCCACTTTCATGTTGAAAACATTTTTTGAATCATATTTCTAGCTATGAAAATATCATAATCCTATCACATACCTGCTGAGCTCCAGAAAATCTCTGCTCTTTAAGAACCAGTTTCACAAACTTAATTTTTTCTTGTCTTCCCAATTTTATTAGGCTTAATCTTATAAGCTCTGGGTTAAAATTAAACTATAGAAAGTTTCTGAATCTTATTTTTATTGATTTCCCCATACACAGCTTTAAAAATGGCTACTATATACACTATGAAAGAATTTTGCCTATATATGAAGACTCTAAGAAATTATTTATATTTAGAATTATCTATATGATTTTGAATCATAGAATTCTCAGCTTAATTTAGTGGGCTGTATTAAGACTTTAAATTTTCTTTGTAATAGATCACAGATCAATTTATCCCAGCATATTGGCATATTTGTTTTATTTTTATTATTTTGTGACTCCAACATAGACTTAATTGTAAAATAATATTTTCTAGAGAACACTTAATTTATTTTAAGGACAATACATTTAAAAATAGAGAATACTTCATTTATTTTAAGGACAATATATTTAAAAATACAGGCATATTTTCTATAGGTATAAGCTTATTATCAAATAATTTTTGTTCTTGAATCATAAATTTTTGAGACTTTTTATAATTATGCCTCTGCATTCATTTATTTATTGATCTATTTAATAATTATATATAACTCCAGGATACTGTAAACTATTGATCCCATTTATAAAAAGATTGCCTCCATGCTTACCTTACTACCACTGAAACAATTTCACTAATGTTAGAAAATAATTGCTTGTTTTTATCATCAGTTCTGAATACTATCAGGTAATAATGTAAATAAGTTTGATCAGCTATTTCAGGAAGAGAAACCTCATAGTAGATTAACTAAAATTCCGAGACTTTTTGTTCATGTGGACTGCTTACTGGCCACAAATTATGTTACAATGGTTTCTATTAACTTTTCTTGCTGTAAATGCTAACAAAGAGGTCTAATCAAATGCAACCATATAAATAAGTCAAATTAGTTATCCCAAACAACTTGGAAGCTATTAACTTGTCTTGCTATAGATGCTAACAAAGAGGTTTAATCCAATGCATTCATATAAATAATTAAAGTGAGTTATCTCGAACAACTTGGAGGCTTCTGCCAAGGTTGTAAAATCAAACTTTTTGTCTTCATGTAAGTCATGGCATAAAATATTATACAAAGCATAATATGTGAGGAACTCTTTCATATTATGGTGCCATTTAAAACACAGCAGGGCACGGTGGCTCACTCCTGTAATCCCAGCACTTTGGGAGGTGGAGGCAGGCAGATAGCTTGAATCCAGGAGTTGAAGACCAGCTTAGGCAAAGTAGTGGTACCTCATCTTTACAAAAAATAAAAAATAAAAAAATTGGCTGGGTGTTGTGGCACATGCCTGTAATCTCTGCTATTTGGGAGGCTAAGGCAGGTGGATGACTTGATTTCAAGAGGTTGAGGCTGCACTGTGCCACCGTCCTTCAGCTTGGGCGACAGAGCTAGAGCTAGATCCTGTCTTAAAATACAAAAACAACAACAACAAAAAACTGGCCCATGGCCAAGTACGGTGGCTCATGCCTGGAGTTTCTGACCAGCCTGGGCAACATAGTGAGACCTCATCTCTATTTAGACTGGAATGATGGTGTGCACCTGTAAGTCTACTTACTTGGGATGCTGAAGGGGGACGATCACCTGAGCCTGGGAAGTTGAGACTGCAGTGAGCCATGATTTTGCCACTGCACTCCAGCGTGGGCAATGAGAGTGAGATCCTGTCTCAAAATAAAATAAAATAAAACTGGTGCATTATTCAACAGTTTTTCGACTAGAAGCACCTCTCTTTCAAGTAAGAACCTGATCTGGTGTATATCATATCCTCTCATATACAAGGCTCTTAAAATATACTTTGAAATATAGTTATCTATAACAAAGATACACTAAGTTTTGATCACAGGTACTCCTACTTGGAAAAGATGTATTCACTGTGGCTAATGGAAGTGCGAGACATTATCAGTGGATTTTTTATTGCACAACCACACTGTTGTGGGTATAGAGAAAACCAAAGAACACTTAAAGGCATCTAGTTCACACACAGCAGCTACCCCACATGACGGAGTGGATCAATGTCAGAAATGGCAGCAATGGACTATTAGTCACCAGGGCTTTCCACAACTTGCTTATGGAGTTGTTGGACGACTTTTCATAAGATTATATAAGACAGGAGTTACAAATACAAATGCCTACTATAACCAGACTTCCCAATTTTCAAGGGCAGCAAACAAAAACACCCAGAAATATTAATATATATGGAATTTCTCAAATTGAAAAAGGGCCCTATATTTATTTTATATACCACATGGGTCAACAATTTATAGTCTAAATAAAGTGCATTTAAAAAACCTTTTCTACACATGAGTGTTCAGAGCTTGGTTTAGGTATCCAAGGGTCTTAAGTCATACAAGGGAGATACGGTGAAAGAAACAGCACGTTGGAAATGTACCTACCGACAATTTAACATGTTTTGAGACCAAGAAGGGCTTAATGTTTTCTCAGCTTGACTAAAATTTAGACAGGCTTCTCCCTGACTCTCGGCCCTGACCTCCCTTTTCTTAGAGCATTTCCTTTAGAAAGTATGTACATTTTTTTCTCTGCCCTTTGGAGATGTAAATCTTTTTAAAAACCTCTTGCCAGTTTTACTACTCAAGAATAATTTTTAAAGAAGCTGGAAGTCATCCTTTAGAAATATAGTCATCAAAAAAATAGTTCCCCTGTCTGCAGGAGGGTACAAGTGTAACTTTAATGGGTACCTACTGGCAAATACAGAAAGTCTAATCACAGAGAAAAACATTTGCAAACCAAAAAAAAAATGAATAGGTCTAACATATCCCATTGATCTACCTCTCCCTAAAGTTCCGGGATATGTTTTCCATAACTCACACTAGCACTTAAAAATCCTCATGCCTTACACTTCAGTGGATTAATTTCAAAGTGAGTTATGTTCCCTTTCCCCTTGCAACATTCTTGAATAAAGTCTCTCATGCATGTTTCACTTTGTTCAGTGGAATGTTTGATTTGACAATGGGTTTCAACACTTGAAGCTTAATTTAGAGATATAGGAGAAATGTGACTAATTATGTTACAGGCAGGATATGGTCATTTGTACAGGTTACACATTGTAATTACCTGTGTACTAACCTATCTTACAAAGGAAGGAGTGGCTTAGTTTTCTGCAATATCGCTCACAACCAGGGAATGCCACTGACAATAGACAGCCACTACATTTGCTGTGAGTGAATTGAACGTCATATAGATAAATAGTCCTGTCCAATCCATCAAGTTAGTTACTCTCTGAAAAGAAAATGAAAGAATTTTAAATAAAAAGATCTGGAAGTGTATATTGTAAAAGGAAAATGCATTTGTTTTAGTAAGCCACATGTTAATTTGAATACACCTGTATCCATTTATCAGTTATATAATCACAGATAAAATACTGTCATATACTATAGAATGTTCACATGTAAATTAGGGAAACAGTAGTAACACTTATCAAATATCCTATGAGGATACTCAATATTTAGTAGTTTTTTATAATATTATAAAATGTTTATTGCATACAGTTTACTATTCTCAATTTATTTTTTCTAAAAGTAAACATTCTAAAGAATATTATACTAATATTGGAGTAATAAATTACTATTTTGAAAAAAATACCAAATGTATAGATATATTAGAATTTCTTACCATTTGGAAATCATCCTGTTTCTAATCTTGTCATTCTATTTTTGTTGTTGTTGTTATTTCAAAAAGACAACATATTTTTCTCCACCATGTGAATTCCTGTTCATACTTCAAAGACTATATTGACTATCACATCTCTATTAAATCAGTAATTAAAGTCACTTACTCTCTGTTCTCTTGATGTCTTTTACATAGTTTTTATATGAACGTCATATTATTGCACCATATGTATTTCTTTACTTTTCCATATTTGGTTAAATTTAGATGTTCTTGAAGGTAGAAACCATGACTGTTTCATTATTGTTTCTTGAAGAGTTCTCATCTGTGTCTGACACATAACAGATACTCAATATAGAGTTGTTGATTGGCTGGCCGACTAGCCGGTTGAGGCTATTTTTCTCAATTTCTGTTCAAAAGTGAATAAAACGTGAAGAATTAAGAGAAAACTTTAAAAACAAAAGCGAAATTATTTTAGACTTTCCAAAATTAACAATTCTAGCTAAGATAAATGGGTTGAAATAATGAGATTTGCTTGATTCAAAATCACAAAAATTTATGAAAAATACTTTATTGTTCTGTAACGTATCTTTATTTATTGCTAATGGGTATGACAGATGCAAAGGAGAGCATATGTACAAACACACACACATTCATACATACACACCCTCTCACTGTACCACTGTTTGATCAAATAAAGTATTCTAATGGTATAAACTTGTTATATGTCTTAGGAATATTACAAATATTTCTATTTGTTTGGTTCCACAAGTTATAGTTTATAAAGACAGAATACTTCACGGTTTTGAACAGACACAAAAATGAATGGCTTTAAAAATGCTAGTATTGTTTGTGTTATTTCTCTGGACCAAGCATAACAACATATTTTCCATTCTACTTAATCTACACATTAACCGTGCATAGTAATTTGTATTAGGTTTTCATATTGTAAAAAAAAAAAAAAAAAATACAATTAGAAAGAAACTCTTTGTCTCAGTTCCCTCAGGTAACTTGAGGTGAAATGCAGACTTGGGTATAGGGATCTATGAATCCAAAGTCTATGTTTTTAAGTACTGTACTATCATCTTGATAGTAGATACACATAGATTTTAGAGAACTTTGCAATTTGTAGGTAGAGGATCTCATAAAAAAGGCTGAATACATTGGCATTGTTTAATAACCTTGCCTTTAGTAGGATATGAAAACAGCATACATGTATCTGATGTGTAGGTATTATGTTAAAAGAGCACTGTGATAAGCGGGCGTGGTGGCTCACGCCTGTAATCCCAGCATTTTGGGAGACTGAGATGGGTGAATCGTTGAGGTCAGGAGTTCGAGACCAGCCTGGTGACTATGGCGCAACCCTGTCTCTACTAAAAATACAAAAATTAGCCAGGCAGGGTGGCATGTGCCTGTAATCCCAGCTACTCAGGAGGCTGAAGCAGGAGAAGCGTTTGAATCACGAAGGCAGAAGTTGCAGTGAGTCAAGATCATACTACTGCATTCCAGCCTGGGCAACAGAGGTAGACACTGTCAAAAAAGAAAAAAACAATCACTGAAAATATGTTTTCAGTATTCTTTACTTGAGAAGAAGCCAAATCTAGGAATACTTCAGATTTCAGAGAGAGAGAATAATAACTTTCTAACAGAATGAAAAGGAGTAGCAACTTTGTTATACACAAGGCACTGCAGATACTTTGTATATATAATTTCTTTTTTAGCACTTGCTTTTATTTTACATTTAATAGAGAATTTCATGTGGATTCATTATGTTTTAAAGAAGAGAAAATGAGTGAGAGAATAAGAGAGATTAAGAAGAATTATATGATACACATTAAAAGTTACCAAGTTAATGTTGAAATTTCATTTTCTTTAGTACTCTAAGGAATTAGAATCACAGAAATACAAATCACACCTTCTTAATTGGAGCAAATTAATTACTAAAAATAATAAAAACAATTTGCCATAGCTTCATTTTACCTAAAATTACATATTAGTTTCTATATGCATTTCTAGCTAGAAATACAATATTTGTTTATTAACGTTTGTTGCCAAGTACTGTATATCATCCATAATTCTGGGTTATTAAATTCCTGAAGCATGCAATACAGAAAACTTAATAGATTTTATGCAAATTGTTATATAACAAAATAAGACCAGATGGTACTCATCAGAGCAGAATCTTTCCGTAACAGTTTCATATTTTTGTTAAAATTAAACAAAATATAAAGATACTTCTGTGCCTTTTAACTTATTTTAATTCATTCCGTATAATCATTTTTTAGCCGTTCTCCTAACTCTTTGCACCATATCATGACAAAATTTCAGTTTTAACATTCTTTTGATATTAAGTAAGTTGCTATCTTTGACTTGTTATCAGGATCTATGGGATAAGTGTGAATAACATTTTCATTGTAAAATAATCTACAAGTATATAGAAAGAACAAAATTCAGCTTAGGATACAGCTCAACCACTAATGCCTAAACAATATCAAAATGTTGTTATTAGTGTTACATTTAGATTTATTAATGTATAAAATAGGTATACAAACAGAAATACATACACATATATTTACTACCCATTTTGTTAATTATTTTCTCCTATATTCAAGGTACATAGAGTTAATTGCTCAAGGAAAATTAATGCAGACAATTCATTTTGAAATCAGTGCACATTTTCTTTAATTCTATGATTTTGCTAACTGGTTTATACAGACAGAACACTGCATTTTATAATTACATTGAACCTTTATTAAATGTTTTGCAGAATTAGAATAGTGGAAAAAAGTAACGATTTCATAGGAAATTCACTTGTACTTTTATTTAAATTCATGAAATTATTTAGGGCAAATGTTCATTTTGGGCATGAAGAAAGAAAGTGGATATAGTTGCGATAGTTGAAGTAAGACAGAGGAAGATCACTTGGTTAGTCCATTGACTTCCTAAAAGGCAGCCTGGAAGAGGAGCATGAGAAGATGTGTCTGTCAATGGGAACACACAGGTGAATCTGCTTTTTGAATAATAAGGAGTTTAATTTGAAATGTAACAGTGAAAAACAATGAGTAAAACACCTGTATTTTTATAAGACACCACAGAATAGCTAAAAGAGCCCTATTCACGATTTTATTTCTCAGTGGGGAGATATAAAGGGATCCTCCATTGTGCCTGTATTATAAGATATATTTCAGAAAGACTTTCAAAACTTAAAGTGAGCATGAGAATTGAAAATAAACAAATGAGCAAACAAACATTTCATCAATTATTTTGATAAAATAAAGTGGTTTACACTTCATGTTGAAAAATAATTTCTCGTCTATCATTAATAAAGTTGGCATTACCATGATAAAAATGAAATTTTAAAATAACAATAAAATATTTAAAAATACATGACCACTTGTACATTAAGTCAACCTTAAAATATATCCATTTGGTTGAATGGATAAGTATTCACTTTTTATAGATTATTTAGAAACTAATATAAAAATTTGTATGTATTAACTGTTTTCACAGAAATAGATGTTTTTATTTTTTTATTATCAGCAATTGAAAACAAATAGCAGTGCACAGTCATTTGGCCATCTATGAGGTTACTATTTAGAATTAATAGTGTGGATTAATATTAATAATAAGTTCAGAATAATAAGACAGAAAATTAAAGATACTTTTAACAGTAGCATTCAAAATTATATAATAAACACATAATTAATTAACAAAAATAAACGTGGTTTATTGATATAAAAAATCTAAGGTATAAACTGAAATTTTATTTCCATAAATGGAGACTAATGAATAATTTGCAAATGAAACAATAAGTGGTAAAATATTAGATTTCCCTATTTTCCCTAGTCATATAGCATAATTTTATTTGAATATTGTATTTCCTCATAAGTCTTAAATTTAAATTTAAAATTCATATGAAAAATAAAATGTATAAAATATTTTGTGTAAAATTTGCCTAAATAATATCAAAGTTTTACAAATCTTCATTAATTAAATCATTTTGATGTTGGCTCAGCAACAGATATGCACATCAATGAGCAGAAGACAAGTTATTAATTAAAGAAAAAGTGTATTAGAAAAAATGTATTAGGTAAAACTGCGACTTCGAATTAGAGGAAAATATTACCTTTTCAGTGAATGTCATAATTTACAAAGGCTAATAATACAATTGCTATTTCTCCTCTGTCAGCTTTTCTTTGGAATAACGATATGCTCTTATTCTTAATGCCTATATTCTTTTCTGTTACATTGGAAGTCTATTCCCTAGAAGCCTTCCTATGCAAATGATAGTGCAAACACAGTTTTCATTAGCATTTTTTTGTTTGATCGTTGTCAGCCTTTGGTCCAACTTGAATATTGTAATATATAGATACTTTTAGCAGCCTCTCTTGTCTCTTTAACTATGTTTTATTTTATTTTTTTTTTCAGGGCTTTATTTTTTATTCTTTTATAAATAACATTCTTTATAAACAATTTAAATATGGCATTGGTGGCCCGAAACTTAATTCCCCCCAAAAGGTGAATTTACATTCCAAAGAAAACACATAACAAATCATGAGAAATGGGAAATTTGAAAACACATACCCAAACATGAGGAATGGGGAATTTCTCCTTTTCTTTTCTTTTTTTTTTATTATACTTTAAGTTCTAGGGTACATGTAGGGCGTGCAGGTTTGTCACATATGTATACATGTGCCTTGTCGGTGCTAAACTTTCTTTACTTTTAGTTTTACACTTGAGTATTAAATATTTTAAATAGTTGTATTACACACACACCCCCATACCTGTATCTCTAAATTGCATAGAAAAGCTTATTATTATTATTTTTTAATCTTGGTATTACACTACCCAGAATTCTAAAGAGATTTGTCTTTTAAATTATTGAATACATAATCAAGCCACTAGGGGTGGGAGAAAGCCTTAGGCTGAGACATCTTGAATATACTAATTATTTGAAATTTAAAATAAAATGGACACAAAAATGCATGCTTCCTTAAGTCTTAATCAATTTTTAATACAGTACATAAATGTGTAGATACATCAAGTTTATAAACAATGCTTAAAAATTTAATAACATAACAGTGAACCTTAGATCATTATGAAACAATAATTAAAAAATAGAAGTCTTGTGGCCAGAGCCCTGAGATCTTTAAAACATTGTGGTCAAGTTGCAGCAAAGAACAGCCCGGAAGCGCTCATCATGGAAGATAACATTGATTGAAAGTCCTTGTATTAGGTTCTGTCAGGATACTTTCAAATCAGCTCTGTCAAGAGCTGGTGATTTTTGAGAGGCTAGATCATAAGTAATTTTATTATTTACTATATTTTTCACATAATATATAATGTTTACATACATTATATATTATGCATTTGGGAATGAAGTAAATATAAATTTGACACACACACAAATAACCCCAATTCATTTCACATGATATATATAAATATTAATGTAAAATGGATCAGAGACCTAAATATAAAGAATAAAACTATAAAACTTCTAGAACAATATATGTGAGAAAATGCTTCTAACCTCGAGGAAAGCAAAGACTTCTTAGAAAAAACAAAGAATAATCTATATAAAAACAAATCAGTGAATTAGATTTCATAAGAAATAATAACCTCTTTGGGAGGCCGAGACGGGCGGATCACGAGGTCAGGAGATCGAGACCATCCTGGCTAACACGGTGAAACCCCGTCTCTACTAAAAAAAATACAAAAAACTAGCCGGGCGTGGTGGCGGCGCCTGTAGTCCCAGCTACTTGGGAGGCTGAGGCAGGAGACTGGCGTGAATCCGGGAGGCAGAGCTTGCAGTGAGCTGAGATCCAGCCACTGCACTCCAGCCTGGGCGACAGAGCGAGACTCCGTCTCAAAAAAAAAAAAAAAAAAGAAATAATAACCTCTGCTGCTCAAAAAATTAAGAAAATGAAGACGCAAGTCATAGATTGGGAGAAAACATTGTTAAAATAATTGTATTTAAAATATAGAAAGAAACATCAAAATTTAGTAATAAAAAAGCAACAAAGCTAATAAAAGGGGGACCAAAATATATGATTTATACTACAACAATTAAAGAATTGCAGCGAAAAGACAAACACCTCAAAAGATGTTCAACAACTTTAGGAATTAGGGAAATGCAAATTAATACCAAAATAGAATCTCTTATGACATTCCTACAAGAATAGATCAAATTGACGCAAACCAACAAACAAAATTCACAGTATCAAAGGCTGGCCTGGATGAAAAGGCAACTGAGAATTTCACATATTGTTCGAAAGAATGCAAAATTGCACGTCAACTCTGGAAAATACTCTGTAGTTCCTTAAAAATTTAATTATACTTTTAACATATGAACTACGGATCCCACTGCTTGGTGTTTAATGAAGAAAAAGGTTTCCACAAAACCTTATGCAAATGTTTATGACACATTATTCATAGCTACAAAAATTAACCCAAATGTCCCTAAATCAGAAAATAGACAAATTCTATCTACCCATGAAATAAAAATAACAAAAAGAAATGAACTACAGACACGTATAACAAAAAAGAATCTCAAATGTATCATGCTAAGAGAAAGTAGGCAAACTCAAAAATGTGTGCAAATATCCTCAATAAAATATTAGTAAATCAGATACAGCAATGTTTAAAAAGAACCGCATTTCATGACCTACTATATTTATTCCATTTATACTAATCTGGTCCCTCCTTTGAAAGACAATCAATGGAATCTACCACATCAACAGACTAAAGAAAAAAATATTATATGATCATATAAATGCATCTGAAAAAGCACTGACAATCAACACTCATTTATAACACTCTTAGCAAACCAGGACAGAGGGGTTCTTTCTTTACTTGATAAAGAAGACATACAAAACATCTACAACTAGCATCATACTTAAGCATAAAAGACTTAATGCTTTCCTTGTAATATTTGGAAGAAGACAAATATGTACTCTCCCATTCAGCACAATGTTGGAAGTCCTACCAACTGTAATAAGAAAGAAAAATAAATGAAAACTAAAGATGTTGTAACTAAAAAAAAGGAATAAAACTCTCATTTTTTGAAGTTGTCATGATTGTCTATAAAAAGAGGAAGAAGAAGAACAACAAAAAACTTTCATGCATTAAGATGGAAAAAAAAAACCTCAGTATTTCAGGATGTCATGATTTCCTATGTTAAAAAGAAAAACAACTAAAATCCCTCATTGAACCAATGAGTGAGTTCAACAGGGTTGCAGGTGTTAAGGTCAATACGCAAAAATCAATTACATTTTTACATACTAAAAATGAGCATATGAAAGCCAAAATTTAAAACTCAATAGCATTTATAATTGTTCCAAATAAAATCAACTATGTAGGTTACGTATAAACTTAACCACACATGAATACAATCTATATACTGCAAATTATATAAATTGCTGCTAACAATTTAAAGAAGTGCTAAATAAATGAAGAGACATAGTGCATTTATGTATTGGAGGATGGAATATGGTGCAGATGTTGATGTTTAATAATTTTTTTTTTTTGAGACAGAGTCTCACTTTGTTGCCCAGGCTGGAGCGCAGTGGCACGATCTCAGCTCACTGCAACCTCTGCCTCCAGGGTTCAAGCAATTCTGTTGCCTCAGCCTCCCGAGTAGCTGAGATTACAGGCGCCCACCACCAAGCCTGGCTAATTTTTTTGTTTGTTTGCTTTGTATTTTTAGTAGAGACGGGGTTTCGCCATGTTGATCAGGCTGGTCTCAAACTCCTGACCTCGTGATCTGCCCGCCTCGGCCTCCCAAAGTGCTGGGATTACAGGCGTGAGCTACTGCACCCGGCCAATAAATAAAATCCTTATCAAAATTCAAGCAATGTTTCTTTCTTAAGAGTAAGTTTATTCTAAATTTTATATATAAGGTCTAGATCTGTATAATTATAATGACATTGAAAAATCAGAAAAAAAGTGGGAGGGATCACTCTACCCAATATTAAGGCCAACTCTCGTAAATAAAAGAATATAGTAGTGAAAAAGGGATAGACACCTAAATCAATAGCACAAAATAAAAATGCCAGAAATAGTTTTGTACTATGTCAGTGTTTTAACAAAGGTGCAAAAGCAATTCAACTGAGGATGATAGCATTTTCAACAAATTTGCCCAAAGCAGTGAGATACCCACAAGCAAAAAAAAAAAAAAAAAGAAAAAGAAAGAAAGAAAAAAAAAACCCAGAATCTAAAGTCAGACAACCTATATAAAAATTAACTCATACTGAATGGGAAAAAGCTAGAATCATTCCCTTTGAAAATTGGCACCAGAAAAGGATGTCCTCTCTAACTACTCCTATTCAACATAGTATTGAAAGTTCTGGCCAGGGCAATTAGGCAAGAGAAAGAAATAAAAGTTTTCAACTAGGAAGAGAGGAAGTCAAATTGTCTCTGTTTTCAGATGACATGATTGTATATTTAGAAAACCCCATAATCTCAGCTCCAAAGCTCCTTAAGGTGATAAGCAACTTCAGCAAAGTCTTAGGATTCAAAATCAATGTGCAAAAATCACAAGCATTCCCATACACCAATAACAGAAAACCAGAGAGCTAAATCATGAGTGAACTCCCATTCACAATTGCTACAAAGAGAACAAAGTATCTAGGAATCCAACTTACAAGGGATGTGAAGGACCTCTTCAAGGAGAACTACAAACCACTGCTCAAGGAAATAAGAGAGGACACAAATAAATGGAAATTCCATACTCACGGACAGGAAGAATCAATATTGTGAAAATGGCCATAGTGTGCAAAGTAATTTGTAGATGCAGTGCTATCCCCCATCAAGCTACCATTGACTTTCTTCACAAAATTAAAGAAAAAATACTTTAAATTTCATATGGAACCAAAAAAGAGCCCGTATATCCAAGATGATCCTAAGCCAAAAGAACAAAGCTGGAGGCATCACGCTACCTGACTTCAAACTATACTAAAAGGCTACAGTAACTAAAATAGCATGATACTGGTACCAAAACAGATATACAGACCAATGGAACAGAACAGAGACCTCAGAAATAATGCCACACATCTACCACCATCTGATCTTTGACAAACCTGACACAAACAAGCATTGGGAAAGGATTCTCTATCTAATAAATGGTGTGGGAAAACTGGTTCGCCAAAACTGAAACTGGACCCCTTCCTTACAGCTTATACAAAAATTAACTCAAGATGGAGTAAAGACTTAAAAATAAGACCTAAAACCATAAAAACTCTAGAAGAAAACCTAGGCAATACCATTCAGGACATAGACATAGGCAAAAACTTCATAACTAAAACACCAAAAACAATGGCAACAGAAGCCAAAATTGACAAATGGGATCTAAATAAACTAAAGAGTTTCTGCAGAGCAAAAGAAATGATCATCAGAATGAACAGGCAACCTAAAAAATAGGATAAATTTTTTGCAATCTATCCATCTGACAAAGAGCTAATATCCAGAATCTACAAGGAACTTAAACAAATATACAAGGGAAAAAAAAAAAAAAAAAACCTCATCAAAAAATGGGCAAAGGATATAAACAGACACTTCTCAAAAGAAGGCATTTATGTGGCCAAAAAACATATGAGAAAAAGCTCATCATCACTGGTCATTAGAGAAATGCAAAACAAAACCACAATGAGATACCATCTCACACCAGTTAGAATGGCGATCATTAAAAAGTCAGGAAACAAAAGATGCTGGAGAGGATGTGGAGAAATAGGAATGCTTTTGCACTGTTGATGGGAGTGTAAATTAGTTCAACCATTGTGGAAGTCTCTGTGGTGATTCCTCAAGGATCTAGAACCAGGAAAACCATTTGACCCAGCAATTCCATTATTGGATATATACCCAAAAGATTATAAATCATTCTACTATAAAGACACACGCACACATATGTTTATTGCAGCATGGTTCACAATAGCAAAGACTTGAAACCAACCCAAATGCCCATCAATGATAGACCAGATAAAGAAAATGTGGCACATATGCATCATGGAATATTATGTAGCCATAAAAAAGAATGAGTTCATTCCTTTTCAGGGACATGGATGAAGCTGGAAACCATAATTCTCAGCAAACTTACACAGGAACAGAAAACCAAACAATGCATGTTCTCACTCATAAATGGGAGTTGAACAATGAGAACACATGGACACAGAGAGGGGAACATCACATATCAGGGCTTGTTGGGTGGTGGGGGGCTAGGGGAGGGATAAAATTAGGAAAAATACCTAATGTAGATGACGGGTTGATGAGTGCAGCAAACCACCTTGGCACGTATATAACTATGTAACAAACCTGCACGTTCTGCACATGTTTCCCAGAACTTAAAGTATAATTTAAAAAATGAACTCAATATGCAAGCATAATGAAGTTAAATATAGAACTATAAAACTTCTGGAGGCAGTGGGGTGAGATGGAAGATAATCTATACTTCTTAGATTTCACATTGAAAGAACAATATAAAGGGGAAATAATGATAAATTGGACTTCATTAAAATTAAAGACTATTACTGTGCTAAAAGTTGAATGATGAACAGAAAAGCTACAGATTGTGAGAAAATACTTGTAAGCAATATATTCAGCAAAAGACTTGCATTTAGAAATTTTTTTAATTATCAAAACTCACAGTAATTGAACAAAAAGTACAAAGGTAAATGGGCAAAAGACACAGATATTTCACTGAAAAGTACATTCGCATGGCAAATAAACATATAAAATATGTTCAACATCATCAATGATACAGGACATAAAAATTTTAACCACAATAACATGTCTCACTTTGCCTAACAGAATGACGAAAATTAATATAATAATAATAATAATAACAATAATAATACCAAATGCTGGCAATGATGCAGAGAAGGAAGAGGAACAAACTAAACCCAAAGGTAGAAGAAGAAGGAAAATACTAAATGTTAAATTAGAGATCAACTAAATAGAGAATAGAAAAATAATTTTAAACATCAACAAAAATTTTTTTAAGATGAATAAAACTGAAAAACATGTAGCTCAGTTGGCTAAGAAAAAAGCATAAAGATTCAAATTACTAACAGGAGGATTTAACGTGGCAACGATATGACAGAACTTACAGAAATAACAATTATTAAAATATACTATGCACAGTGGCATACCAAAAATTAGATGAAATAGGTGAAATAGTCAAATTCCTAGAAACACATACCACTCAAAGAATTTGAACAATCAGAACATACTTCTGTGAAAACGAAAAGACTAAGTCAATAATCAAACACTTCCTAACAAAGAAAAGCCCAGGACCAGATGGCTACACTGGGGAATTCTATAAAATATTTAAAGGAAAATATACAATTATCTTTTTCAAAAATCTTCCAAAAAAAAAGAAGAGAAGCAATCCCTTCCAAACTTATTCTACATGGCTAGGATTATCTTATCACCAAAAGCCAAAGACTTCACAAGTAAGGAAAACAACAGATCTTATGCACTCTATGAATATACATGCAAATATCCTCAACAAAATACATATCCAACAGCTTACTGAAAAGATTGTACATCATGAATATGTAACATCAATTCTTAAGAATCTCTTCCAAAAACAGAATAGGAGAGAACACTTCTAAGTTTATTCTATGAGGCTTCTATTACTCTGACATTAAAGCCAGACAAAAATATCACAAAAAAAGAAAGCCAATATCTGTTATGAAGAAACAAAATATTCTCAATGAAATATTAGCAAAATAAATCCAACAGTACAGTAAAATATTTGTGCACCAGGTCCATGAAATTCTCAGATATGAGGAATACAAAGTTAACTCAGAAGATGACATTCAATGTAATATACCATATTGTTAGAACAAAGGGCATTATTATCTTAATAAATGCAGAAAATTTTATTTGACAAAATATAATGCCTTTTCATGGTAAAAGAAAACTCAACAAATTAGAAATAGAAGAAATTTCCTGCAAACAAATAAAGGACAAGTATAAAAAGCTCTCTACTAATACACTGCTTTCCCTGTTTATGCCTAGTGTTCCATTATTGGAATGCTAAGGATGTGAGAGTTATTTATAGCCTACTACTTAAGGTTATCACCAAGGTCTGATTGCAAAAATACAAAATTTGCCATCTCAGGCATAAATGGGTTAATGTTAATAGGTAAAAGACTGAATGTTTTCTCACTAATAACTGAAACAAGATGCAGATATTCACTCTCACCACTTTTATTCACCATTGTACATTTGGTGCTATCTAGGACAATTTGACAAGAAAGTAAAGTAAAATGCATTCAGATTAGAAAGAATGAAAACTATCTCTTTTCACATGACGTGATCTTATATGTAGAAAAATCCCAAGGAATCCAAAATACCCATTGGAGCAACATCAGCAAGTTTGCAGGGTACAAGTCAATATATAAAATCAGTTGTATGTCTGCACCTAAGACTGAACAGCCAAAACTGAAAAAGATAAAATAATTTCATTTACAATAGCAAAACTACAAATACTTAGGGATAAGTTTAACAAAAGAGAATCAGACTTGTACCCTGAATTTTACAAAATATTATTTAAAGATATTAATGAAAAGACATCACATGTCCTTGGATAACTAATATTTCTGCTAATGATCTACAAACTCAGTGCAATCTCTATCAATATTCTAGTGGCTTTTTAAATATATTTATAAACTGATCCTAAAACTCACATGGAAATTTAAAGAATCCAGAAGAACCAAAGCAGTCATAATAAAATTTAGTTAGATAATTCACTTTTCCTTATTATCAAATTTACTATGAAGCTATAGTAATAAAAACAGTGGGGCACAAAGTGTAGGAAAGTCATAAAGTAATACAAGCAGTGTGGTACACACATAGGAAACTCATATAGATCAATGGAATAGAGTCGGGAATCCATAAATAAACCTTTACATTTATGATCAATTCATATATTAAGAAGCTTTTTACGACTATTTGATGGGGAAAGAAATGGTTTCCACATATAGTGCTAGTACAACTGACTATCCACATACAAAATAATCATTACACCCCTTCTCTACACTATACATATTCACAAAAAGAAAATTGCAAAATGAATCAAATATCAAAACGTGAGAGCTTAAATGATAAACCTCTAGAAGAAAACAGAGAAATAAATATTTGTGATGTTAAGTAAAGTAAGTACTTATTTCATATGACGTATTTCCATCATTGATGATGGAAATTTAAAATGCTTCCGTCATTTTGGTAAGTTCATTAAAAAGTTAGAGTTATTCTATGACCAGCAATGCAACCCTAGGTACACATTTCAGAGAATTGAAAACATAAGCCTATTCAAAAAATTGTACTGCATTCCATAGTAGCATCTGTCATAACAGCCAAAACACTGTCAAAACACAGATGTCCATCAACTGATGAACTGACTAAACAAAATGGGGTACACCTATACAATGAAATATTACTTGATCGTAAAATAATGAAATATTCATAAATAGAAAAATATGGATAAGGTGTAAAAGCACTGCACTAAGTAAAAGAAACCAGACTCAAAAATACTATTTATATAAAATGCCGAGATTAGGTAATTTATAGAGAAAGAAAGTAGATAGGCATAGCATTTGCTGTAATGAGTACGGCATTTATTTGGGGGGTGATAAAAATACGGTGGGATTAGGTAATAGCGATGATTGCACAACCTTTTTGCATAAAATAAAAATCCCTCAATTGTACAATTTAAACAGGCAATTTTTAGGGTAAATTAAAACACAATATAAAAATTGTAAGAGAGAAATTGTTATATATATATACACACACATATATATAAAATATACAGAATTTGCTTCAAACTAATCTGGTGGTATGATTTGGTGGCATAAAAAGTAAGAGCTAAGATGAAAAAAGTTTAAACTCTTGAAACTAAATGATAGAAATGTGCAACTTGTTGAGGCAGGAGAATGGGATGAACCCGGGAGGCGGAGCTTGCAGTGAGCCAAGTTCGCACCACTGCACTCCAGCCTGGGCGACAGAGCCAGAGCGGGGACTCCGACTAAAAAAAAAAAAAGAAAAAGAAATGTGCAGCTTGTTACATTTTATTTTTGTGTACATGTTTAAATTTTTGCAATTGCCTGCTGGATTTAATATTAAATGCTTGATGATCTCTTAAAAACATTTACTAAAAATTTAAAACAATTTTACTTCTGGGAATTACATGGTATATTAATTCAATTCCAAAACACCCGGTTTTAAATGTATTCTCTCTTCTTTATTATTTACACTCTCTTAACTAATTGCGTTAAACTCTCTAATTTTTCTATAAACTGTGTATAAATCTAGGAGTTACTAAAAGCTGTAGTACTATGTAAGAGAATAATAAGAGTATAATTTTGTATAGCACAGGTAAAATTCAACAGACCTGATACCACCACCACAACCTGAACAGTTTCAAATAACTATAATAGTTTCAACTCTGTCAATTTCTCTAAACCAAATAGATTGACCAACATTTAAGTAAGAGCTGAAGAAAAAATGTTTTGCTTCTAAGAAAAGATAATGTAACATAAAAGTAATCATTACATAGATGAAAATCTCTAAGGCAAACAAATAATCAGATCCTTTATTTGGGGTTCAATAGACAAACATAGGACAAATTTGGTAATCTCACAGGGTGGAAGATTTATACAGAATATAAAAACAGATATCTACTGAAAGCTGTTCTCCAAATTAAATAAATACCTCTCAATTGTACAATTTAAACAGGCAATGTTTAGGATAAATTAAATCGCAATGTAAAAATTGTAAGAAAGAAATATTTATATATATATATAATATACAGAATTTGCTTCAAATTAATCTGGTGGTATGATCTGGTGGCATGAAAAGTAAGAGTTAAGATGAAAAAAGTTTAAACTCTTGAAACTAAATGATAGAAATGTGTATCACCTACGTGTTAGTAATTCTCTCCCACTAAATATACACACTCAAAGGCTGCACTATAATTAAGTTTTATACATTAATTAGAAAATTGCACTACACTTGTGCTCTCCAAAGAATTTGTTGCAGGATCTCTTTAAAGCATTACTGAAAACCTCTAAGAGCTTTTAATTATATGGGTGCTAGAGATAAAATATTTATGTTCCCCGAAACTGATATGCTGAAAACTAATACTCACTGTGATGGTATTAGGAGTTTGGGACTTTGGGAGGTCATTAAGTCCTGAGGGTGGACCTCTCATGAATGAGATAAGTGCCCTTATGAAGGAGCCCCCAGAGACATCTTTTATCTCCTCTGCCATGTGAGGACAGGATGAGAAAACGTATGTCTGAACCAAGAAGTAGTTATTCACCACATGCCAACTCTACCCAAGCCCTGGTCTTGGACTTCCCCAAGAAAGCTCTACTTCCCTGTCACTGGACAATAATTTTAGAATGCTAAGTAAGACTATTGCCGATATTCATCAGAGACTTTCATTTTAAGGTATTTAAAAACTGTTAATGTCAAATTTTTATTATCCTCTCTGGTGTTTCTCCTTAATCAATTATCCATGAGTATGACCTATTTTCCATCACTTATCCGACATCTTTCTTAACTATTTTCCTAACTCTAACTTGCAAATATTATGCCAAAAAAACCTTCGATTGTATTTAACAAAATTACATATAAACCCTTTCATTGGGAATCGGGTAGACACAAAGTTGGGAAAAGGAGCTGGGATATTTGTATATGAAAGGGGGAGAGAGAGAGATTATAACGATTTGGCTTAAGGGACTGTGGAGTCTGGCAAGTGTGAAATCTGTAGGTCCGACCAGCCAGCTGGGAACACTGACAAGAGTTGAAGTCACAGTCTTGAATCCAAACTCATGGGGCAGGCTGGCAGGCTGCAAACTCAGATAAGATTTCTATGTTACCTTTTTAAGGCGGAATTCCTTGCTCCCTGGGAAACTTCAGTTTCTGCACCTAATGCAGCCCGCCATGCTGGAGCCTCCCCATGAGCCCCTCCTGGAGAGCCTTTACGTCTAGCACTCTGTGTCTAGCTAAAGGATTGTAAACGCACCAATCAGCACTCTGTCAAAACGGACCAATCAGCTCTCTGTAAAATAGACCAATCACCTCTCTGCAAAATGGACCAATCAGCAGGATGAGGGTGGGGGCAGATGAGAGAATAAAAGTAAGCTTCCAGAGCCAGCAGTGGTAGGTTGCTCAGGACACTGGGGAGGGTTTGTTCTTTCGCTCTTAGCAATAAATCTTGCTGCTGCTCACTCTTTGGGTCCATGCCGCCCTTATGAGCTGTAACACTCACTGTGAAGGTCCGCAGCTTGACTCCTGAGGCCAGTGAGACCACGAGCCCACCGTGAGGAATGAACAACTCCTGCGGGAGGGAGGGAGGAAGGAACAACTCCAGATGGTGCGGCCTTAAGAGCTGTCATGCTGCGAAAGTCTGCAGCTTCACTCCTGAAGCCAGCAAGACCACGAACCCGCCAGAGGGAAGAAACTTCAAACACATCGGAACATCAGAAGGAACAAACTCCAGACTCACCATCTTTAAGAACTGTAACTCTCACCACAAGGGTCCACGGCTTCATTCTTGAAGTCAGTGAGACCAAGAACCCACCAATTCTGGACACGCTAAGGAATTCAAGTGATCAGATGAGGCCCACCTGCCTGAGGGAGAATAAGCTCTTTTCTTTACAGTTAAGTTTGTTGTAAATGTTAATCACATCTACAAAATACCTCACAGCAGCATCTAGATTAGCGTTTGACCAAACAACTGGGAATCGTAGGCCTGCTACATTGACATATAAAATTAACTACCTGTGATCGTTAATACTGTCAACTTGATTGGATTAAAAGATACAAAAGAATTGATCCCAGGTGTGTCTGTGAGGGTGTTGCCTAAAGAGTTAAACATTTAAGTCAGTGGGCTTGGAAAGGCAGATCTACCCTTAATCTGCTGGGCACAATTGAATCAGCTGCCAGCGAATATAAAGCAAGCAGAAAAACATGAAAAGGAGAAACTGGCCTCGCCCCCCAGCCGACATCTTTCTTCAGTACTGGATGCCTCCTGCCTTGGATCACTGGACTCAAAGTTCTTCAGTTTTGAGACTCGGACTGACTCTCCTTGCTCCTCAAGCTTGCAGACAGCCTGTTGGTGGAAACTTGTCATAGGGTAAGTTAATAATAAACTCGTATATATATATGAATGAGAGAGTATATAT
This sequence comes from Theropithecus gelada, assembly GCF_003255815.1. Taxonomy (NCBI): domain Eukaryota; kingdom Metazoa; phylum Chordata; class Mammalia; order Primates; family Cercopithecidae; genus Theropithecus; species Theropithecus gelada. The sequence goes on along the minus strand of NC_037673.1, from coordinate 24,844,850 downwards.
ATATATATGAGAAAGTTCATATATATATGAGAGTACTTATATAGAGTTCCTATATATGGGAGGTTCATATATATATGTGTGTGTGTGTGTGTGTGTGTGTGTGTTCTCTAGCAGGACAAAACTAATAGTGTGTATATATATATATCTTCAGATCCCTAATGCACTACCCCATCATCACGATATGTGTGTTTACCAAATTGATGCATCCATGGAAAAATAAAGTTTATTGTGTTTTTGCGTTGGCACAAATTCATTTATCCCTCTCTCCACTTTTGACAGTTTTCTAATGTTCCATGTGATTTCCATGTTCCAAGATTTGCAACAGGGAAAGGTGATGCGATTCAGGAAGAAGGAAAAATCAAGTCTGGTAACCTCCACTTTAAGCAGTTTGTAAAACGCAGTGTTGATCATAATGAAAAGAAAAAATTAAAAAGGTGGCCATAAAATAAGACTAGAGAGTCCAAATTGTTGGAATTTTTGTAAGTGTTGATAGACATATATAGATATTAGCTCTAAGAAGTAATTGAAAGGAATGTTTTGGAGTCATGAAAAAAATAATTATTATAATAAAAACTACTTTCTACTGTTAAATAATTTGAATAATCTTGTATACCTTTAAACAATGATTCTTACCTCTTCTCTAGAAGGTTCTATATGTAAAGCTGCCCTAATGTAATTTAAAACCATTGTTTTTATTAAACTTGTTGACTTCATATTTTCTCATTTGTATGCAAATATTATATTTTTTACTTTCTGAGAAATAACAATTTTTCATTAGTTAATTATGCCTCTAAGGAAGAAAAATCCCAGAGCTAAACCAAAGCAATAATTTAAAACTAAAATAAAATTATAAATTCCAAAAAGCGTTATTTAAAAGTTAGATTTACATGTATACCTGAAGGCCTTTTATTAAAGGAGGCTGAGATAGAGTCTCCTGCGATTTAATTTGAGTGAAATTTTTCTACTTGGAAGATGCGGCTCTTCTTACACATATAACCAGTAACAAATAAAATAGTTATTAAATTTACATTCTGTAACTTGAATAATAACAAAAAACAAGTTGATTCAGAAAAAGCTGACAAATATGTGCTCAATGTCTAATTAATCGAGTAGTATTAATTTTGCCCATTTCATTAAATTAACTGAATAAGTTTGGAGGTCACACACATTGCACTAGTTATGCAGTTCAAATACATTGACAGTCCTTGTAATCCTATTTAAATATGCAAGATAGTGCACTAACTTGGAACAAAGAAATGTCATTAAATTCCTGTGTAATCTTAACTAGCCAGATTTTGATTAAAAAAAAAAAAGTAATCTTAAATTTTCTATTCTCAGTTTCCTTTCTACAACCTAATGAGTGCAAGCTCAATTGTTTTGGAAACTCCCAGAAATATTAACAATAAAATAGAATTATTCTTTTAGGTACCATTTTTACAAATATTGTGTAACTAGTAGAAGCAGCTCAAGAAAAAAGAGGAGTATTACAAAGAGAAGTGAAGTCACTTACACATTCCAGTTTCAGTGTTATGGATGGTTAGAGAAACCATTGGGTTTAATTAGCAATTCCTCAAATGTAATTCCACAGGAGTATTCAAGAAGACTTTAAATAGCATATAAATGAAATAAAAAATAAGGTTACATTTATATTTTAAAGCAAATTAGAAAATTCAAGAAAATCTCTAACATTTCAACTACAACACTGAACATAAAGTCAATGAGCAAAAAGTATTTTATCCCTAAAATGGAAAAACTAAATTCTGCTTTTCATATGCAGATGTTTAATTATAGATATAAAGAGAAAAATTAGTTTCAATCCTTAGTATAGAAGTTAATGACCACGAATGAAAAAGATATTGGTCTAACCCCCTACAAATGTACAAGGGCTTACCTCAGTAGTGGCCTTATATTTAAGATATTTCTTCAGGAATCCTACTTTGTGGTATCCTGAACTGAATATCACTCTTCATTTACAATAGAAAGGACAATTGATTTTGCTAAATAAGTGTGCACATCAGTGACTGAAAAGTTATATAGCTAATCTAGTTTTTAAAAAGTGTAGAAAGAAATAGTAATGCACTAAAATTTTTACAGTGAGTTAAACAATCGCATTGTCCATAATGCAAAAATAAAGTAAAGGAACTGTTTGCAAAGATCAAGCCTTTAGAAAATATATAATATACATTACCCATTTGACAATATTTTATTTACTTCTACATATATAATAACAATACCCAGTGACAACGTTTTATTTGCTTAACTCAGTTTGAGAATGGGTTACACTATCAAATGGGAATTCTTTAGTTTAACATTGGTTTCTAAATTGCAATAGAGAGATCCTTTCTTATTATGAAAATGTAAGCCAAGTCGGCATCTATATCAAGCTTTTCTTATCATAAACAAATACCTGTAACCTATTTACAGACATCAGAAACTATTTTGCCAGAAAATTTCCTTTTAATACAGGAATCAGTAAACTTTTTCTGTTAAAGGTAATATGGTAAATGTTTTAGGTTTTGCAGGCCACTTGGTCCGTATGACAAAACCTCCATTCTGTCATTGTAGCATGAAAGCAACCATAGACATTACAAAAAGAACGGATGTGATTGTTATCCTAAAAACTAATTTATAAAAACAAGATGCTTTAGTCTATTCTCACATGAGTATAAAGAAGTACCTGACACTGGATAATTTATAAAGAAAATAGGTTTGGCTCACATTTCCACAGGCTGTACAGGAAGCGTTAAGTTGGCCTCTGCTAGACTCCGGAAGGGCCTCAGGAAACTTACAAATATAGTGGAAGGTGAAGGGGAAGTCTAGCCGACACTTTACATGACTGGAGCAGGAGGAAGACAGAGCCCCGGGGGAGGTGCTGCAGGCTTTTAAACAATCAGCTCTCAGAATAACTCACACTATCAGGAGAACAATAGCAAGGGGATAGTGCTAAACCATTCATGAGAAATCCAGCCCAGTGATCCAGTCACCTCCCACCAGGCCCTACCTCCAGCACTGGGGACTACAACCCAACATGAGATTTGGTGTTGGTGAGGACACAGATTCAAACCATATCACAAGCCAAAAGAGGCCTCTTGCCTGGATTTGGACTTTTGGCTGTATTTAACGCACGAATTGTAGCTTGCTGAATCCATTTGAATTCAGTAGGACATGCAAGGTTGAAAATTATTTGTATGGATACTGTGTTAGCCATGTCATACACAATTCAATTCATCAATAAATATTATTATATTATTTTTCTAATTTTATGCAACCCCTGAATAACCATACTTACTAATCTCTATAAAATACTACTTGTTTTATTCTAATTGTTTAATTTTTATTTTTAAAATCAGAACAATTTTGAAATTCTAGATGCTTCATTTTGTTACTTACACCTGTAGGGAGGATAAGGGAAGATAATTTCAACCAACAAAACATGTGAATGCAGATAATGAGTTTTAATGCCCACTATAGACCACTCAGTGGCACTGAAATAATTAGAACCTAGTTTTATTATCTTAAAGTATAAAATCAGTACCTCAGAAATTGCCTCTTGTATTAGGGACTTGGTTTTGGAAAAAGTGAGCTGTAACCAGTATTGGGCTTAATTATCAGCCTTTCATATGGACAATTACATGAGAATCTTTGTTAGCACATTTTCCTCCTAATTATGCATTTTCTTATAGAAAACAGCACAATAAAATAAACTCCCAAATATAAATTTATTTTAGACTTTTTTTCAAACCAGACAGAATAATGGATCAATTTCTTCTTCCTGCAAACAGAAAAAAAAAAAAAAAAAAAAAAAAAGGTTGGGTACATAATTGATCTGATCACTAGTTAATAGAGTGAAAAATCACATAATAAAAAAATGTTTCACTTACTTTAGGAGAAGAAAGCCTAAAGAGATTGCAATCTCAGGCATGTTCTAGAGGAACTTTGTGAAAGATGAGGCTCTTTATCTTTTTAAAACCAGTTTGCTTTTGCATTCAATTTTAAAATACTACATGTAACACATTATTTATTGTAAGAATTGCTTTTTGCTCTTCCAGGGAGGCCAACTTTGAATGCCTCTTTGACCTATATTTGCATATCTGCCTTTATGATCAATGGTAAGATAAATACACATGAATTTCCCTTCAAAAACTTAGTTTACAACTACAGGGATGAAATAATTAGATCTGCGGGTAAATCTTTTGAGTGCAGTTGGGAGAATATGGAAACATAAACTGACCCTAAAAGTGATGAGAAGACCCATGTCCTGCTTTCGTACACAACAAAAGAGAACGTGTCAAGACTTAAAAATATGGCACTGATTGAAAATTCAATTTATTTACCATCTATGCACACTAGGAATACAAAGGTGAGTGAGCCACGGATGAACTCCTTAGAAATGTGGTTTGACTCACACTTCCACAGGCTATACAGGAAGTATGATATTGGCCTCTGCTTGACTTCTTGGGAGACCTCAGGGGACTTATAATCCTGGTGGAAGGTGAAGGGGAAGCAGAGCTGACACTTCACATGGCTGGAACAGGAGGAATCTAGTAAGGGAGATGAATCATTGTTGTCATAATAGTATAAGGTTGAATGTAATGGACAGGCCAAAGAGAGAGTTTTTGTTATGTGGATAAGGGAAAGACAAATTGTCTGTAACCTAGGTGTTCACACAGTAAATACCTTTTGAACTGAGCTGAAATCGGGGTCTATTATGCAGTTTCACATAGTGACATCTAGAGTGCATTATGCTATGTGTAGCAATTCTGTATAATACCTGCAATGAGAACGGAAAAATAACAGTGAAGAACCAGGAATAAAGATATGTTCCACCATGGAAAAAGGGCAAAACAAACAAAACCAATATTTTTTTTTTAAAAAAAGACTATTTTGCAGAGTGTACACTAGTTATTTTGAAGAATGTTCCTTAATATGGCTCTGTCTTATGTTTTTTCATTATTAAATTTTTGTGATATATGTCTATTCAGAATATCATGAAACTGCCTCTGTATCCTTCTCAGTGCATTATTTTAAAACATTTGACATGTCATTGTTGGTGATACTGTTTATCTCCTGGTTAAGGTGGTGTCTGTTAAGATTTTCCATTACAAAATTGTTGTTTTATTCTTTTGCACCAATAAGGATCTGCAGGAAATAATTTGAGACTATGTAAATATCTTATTTTTCATCACATTCTTGATGCTTTTAGCAGGCATTGATGACTTTTGCAAGCATGTATTGTAACTATTGTAGTTGTCAAATGGCGATGTCCTATTTTCATCATTGCTTCTGCATTTTTAGGCAGAAATTACACTATAAAAAGATACTTTCCATTCTATGACATTTATTTATTCATTTTATTTAAATCAGTATGAACTCCTGGATTCTGATTTTATTTATAGGTTATAGTCTATCACTGTTATTATTATTTGTTTGATGTTCAAATAGCCCTCAGTTTGGCTAATGGGAGTACTTCAGGTCACCTCCTGTTTTCATTTCACATACCTCCCATTCATTCCTTGATCAACTTCTTATTGGCCTGAACTCGTAGAAAATAATGAAGATTATGAAGTATAAAGAAAGATTACATTTTATTGATGTAAGAGAATTTCCGTATTATTAGGCTATCAGTATTGACACATTTAGAGGTAATGAGACATCATGTCTATTACTCTGGAATATTTCAACATTTAAGAAAAAGATACATTATTTAAAAAGCAAATGTGGGAAACAGTTATGCTTAGTGATGTGTGTGATGAGTAGATGGGGATACTTAGTACTATTCTGAAACTTTTAATTAAGTGTAAAATTATTTCAAAATAAGGCATTAATAATAATGGTAATAATAGAAACCATAATTTCAGAGGTGTAGGCCCTAGGTGAAGCCCCTTTGTGCTCACATAAATACACATCCATATGCAAATATACTCAGAACAGGAGGATGCGCTGTTGGAGACTGAATGATTTTGTGCTTTAGATTATGACTTTGTGGAGTTCAGTCCTCTTTAGATACAAGAAACATGGTTTTTACTGTTTTATTTAATCAGTTACTTATTTATTAGTTTTGATTTATTTTAGGCTTTGAGAGGAAATAAAATAGTGTCTCAATCCTATTCCTGTTTAGGTAAAAAAGATGAACTGTCTGGATGGTAACAAAAATTTAATGTTTAGCCTAGGGCTATCATAGATAAATTTATTATTAACTCTCAAACTCAAATTCTGTATAATACATTAAGAAATAATAGTCTTTGTTACTTGTGAGCAGTATAAAGACAAGAGTGAATGATATAGATTCCATTGTAATAATGAGACAACACTCCATGATATAGTGACATGAGGGAAAATATTAAGAAAATAAAAGAACAGATGGAATTAGAATAGGATAAATTTACTTTTGATTTTAAATGCTTGAACATCGCTATATTTCTAAACCTCCTACTTTCTAGAACTTAATTATTTCTTAAAGGTTCTATTTCCCACACACATTTTTTGATATGTGATATTTACTAATGACTTTAACACAGATGTTTTGCTGGAAATATCAATTGCTTAGAAACTATGCCATTTTATGGTAACTTTCAAAATGACATTTTCTGAGACCTAAAATTATTCCACCCTATTACAAATAAGGCAAGTCTGTTTAACCTATAAAGTTGAAAGCCATGCATGAAGGTAAATAAGGCAGATCTCACTTAATCTCGACCATTGAACTAGAATGTAATTAATGTCTATTGTTATATTCCATGGTGATTAAGAATTATACTTCTTTTTTTATTATACTTTAAGTTCTAATGTAGATGTGTATTTTAAGCCTGTATATATGTTTTCATGTAAGACATCAAAATCTAAGACATAGGAATCCCTTTCTTGTGATTAGTATTCTAGGCACTTAGAAATCCTATGAATTCAGACATAAAACACTTCGTTGTATAAATGATTTATACATTTAATTTAGCCTGTGGATGTGACATGTATAGCTTTTATGAGAGTCTCAAATGAAACTATGGTGAATATGTATATTACATGGTCAATTCATATTTTTATCACAATGGATTCCTCAGAGCACTTCTGTGAAGGGTATGATTATGAGATTACATAGTCTCATAAGCATCAAGCAATTGGGATGGCTTACCTTCCCGAAAATTTATTCATCAGCAAAGCAGGTATTCATGCAACCTTCAGACTTGCGTGAAATTTAAGATGCACCAAACCTAGAAGCCTCCAAATTTTACCGTTTACAAATGATGCATCAATGTCAATAAAATTTAAATAAATATGACTTTCTGTTAACTACACCAAGTACAGGTAATAATACGAAATGTGCTTATAATACATAAAAACTTGAATACGACATGAAATTGTACTGGGACATATGCTAGTTCTGGTGTTTGACGTATTTTGAGGCAAGTCAATGCAGTTAGATTAGCACTAAAGTTGTAGCTGTGAGCCTTCAGATAAACATTAAAAGGATTTTATTTTATAAATGGTACCAAAGAGATGACTCTTTTATACCTTATATGTCAAACAAATAATGCAATCGTAACCAGAAGAAGGAAACAAAAAGTTAAGCTTCCAACAAGAGCAGGAGATTCTACACCACTACATATGAGGAAGGGCTGCAGAATGTCTTTGGTAACCAATAAGATTTCAGAAAGATGACTAAAGATTTCACGAACAAATCTTGGGGTAAGCCAAAAGAGAACAGTTCTCTAAAGCAAGTGGCATAAACTGAGAGGGAAAACAAACAAAAAAAATTGTCTTTAACACAAGAGCGATGACATAAGTGCTGGTGGTGACAGCTCATGGGCTATTCTCTGTTGCTATAACAGAGAAAGGAGGGGTAGTGCAGCGAATAGGGAAACACACAAATTATTGCAAGTCTATTATTTAGGAAGTTTCTTATTTGAGAACATCTCTACAATTGGAAAACTCTTGACTTGAAGAAAATAAAGAGCTAAACTAAATCATTCAAACATATGAGCATTTTCACCTTGAATACTGCCTTCTCCACATGTCACATGTTTTCTGCAATAGCTGGTCAGAAAAGAATTCGTATCATTAAACAATGTATTATACTTAAAAATTAACTTGAACAGCACACACAAAAACTAGAAGAACATAAGAAGAAATAGAATACAAAAATAGTAGATTAAATAAACTTCCTAAACAAACCAAAAAACAGTGTAGCTGACAGCTGAAATGAGATATACAAAAGCTTAAAGAAAAACTGTCAAGTATCAGGAGAAGAGAACTCTGGACTGGCAGAATTTAAGAAGAAATTACAAGGAAAAATTAAGATATCACACTCTAAATGATGAAAAAGGAAAATAGGGCTATAAACATTAGAAGCATAAAATATTGGCTTATGAACTCCAAGAAAATGAAGTGAAAATGAACAGAGTTTTAAAAAATTGTTAGAAACAAAATATATGTATAGACATATTTACATAAATGTAGATATATAGATATGTATACAGGCAGACAGAAAGATAGATGCAACTCCAGTATATTTATAATATGACTTGTAAAGGACCAAAATGAGCAAATTGAATAGAACAGAACAATCTTTGTCATAATGAAAGTAAAAAATCCAAAAATAAACTCGCATCTACAGAGAAAAGGGAACATTGTTTACCAGCATAAATTGCCAAAGGTGTGGGTTTGGAATACTCGAAATTACCTCATATTAAAAATAAATGTACTTGAAAAATTTAAAAAAAATCCTTTGATCTTATAAATACAAATATCTAATCATCATTATTGGGAAAAATCAGTATGGCTACAAAATTCTCTGCAGAAGCAGAGAGAACTCAAGCTTGAGAATTCCTCTCAAAGACATTACTAGATGAAGGGCTAACGATGTGATAAAAGCAGATAAGGAGACATTACAGAAAAAAAATTCCCCTATGAGAACTGATTTTATTTTCTTGTGGGAGTATGATGGAAAACAAATGTCAATAATTGTCACAGAGAAGATAATGTAATTGAACATCTATGCATCAAATTATGTATTATAAAATTTCATGTGTGTGCATGGCAAAACACATTTTTGTGTATAAGAAGAAGAAAAAACACTTCAATTCATCGCTATAAGGATTTAAGCAAACACACTATGCCATCAGGCTTTGTAATTCTGATTTTCGCTGGCAAATTGGCAACAATAGTTATCAAAGTTATATACCCACATGTGAAGTTGACTGTATTGGTATCTCCTATATAGTAACATTGCAATATCTTATCAGCAATTTTTATCTTTGCCATGATGACAGATGAAAAATGGTATCTGCCAATTAAATTTACACATTACTTATGATGAATAAGTTTAAACAAATTTTAATATTTTCTATGTCCTCTTTGGTGAACTTCCTATGTAAATTGTTTGCTGATTTCCCATTTAGATTTGGCAAGGTCCTAGTAATTAACTTGTGGGATTTCCTTATATAACAGATACCTTACCTTCAGGCAATAATATATTTTAAACATATTTCATGTATCATTTAACTGGTACTAAAGTGATTTCCTATTGACAAATAAATTAAACAAATATTTTGTGATTCCTGCATCCTGATATAGAGATTATTCTGTTAGAATTAAACATAACAGTGAAATATTCATCCTTTTTCTGTTTTTAGGTTTTGTGTAATATTTAGACTTGTCAAAGCTTTAAGGTTACTATTGTTGTTGTTTTTAAAACCTCATATATTCTTATTATTTTTGTTTTCTTTTTATCTGTTTATATATATAAAGCTCTGCCAGCACCACATCATACTTATTTCAAAATTGACCACATAGTTGGAAGTAAAGCACTCCTCAGCAAATGTAAAAGAACAGAAATTATGACAAACTGTCTCTCAGACCACAGTGCACTCAAACTAGAACTCAGGATTAAGAAACTCACTCAAAACCACTCAACTACATGGAAACTGAACAACCTGCTACTGAATGACTACTGGGTACATAACAAAATGAAGGCAGAAATACAGATGTTCTTTGAAACCAATGAGAACAAAGAAACAGCATACCAGAATCTCTGGGGCACATTTAAAGCAGTGCGTAGAGGGAAATTTATAGCACTAAATGCCCACAAGAGAAAGCAGGAAAGATATAAAATTGACACCCTAACATTACAATTAAAAGAATTAGAGAAGCAAGAGCAAATACATTCAAAAACTAACAGAAGGCAAAAAATGACTAAAATCAGAGCAGAACTGAAGGAAATAGAGCACAAAAACCCTTCAAAAAATCAATGAACCCAGGAGCTAGTTTTTTGAAAAGATCAACAAAATTGATAGACTGCTAGCAAGACTAAATAAAGAAGAAAAGAGAGAAGAATCAAATAGACGCAATAAAAAATGATAAAGGAGATATCACCACTGATCCCACAGAAATAAAAACTACCATCAGAGAATATTATAAACACTTCTATGCAAATAAACTAAAAAATCTAGAAGAAATGGATAAATTCCTGGACACACACACCCTCCCAAGACTAAACCAGGAAGAAGTTGAATCCCTGAATAGACCAAAAACAGACTCCGAAATTGAGGCAATAATTAATAGCCTACCAACAAAAAAAGTCCAGAACCAGACGGACTCACAGCCGAATTCTACCAGAGGTACATACAAGGAGTAGCTGGTACCATTCCTTCTGAAACTATTCCAATCAACAGAAAAAGAGGGAATCCTCCCTAACTCATGTTATGAGGTCAACATCATCCTGATACTGAAGCCTGGCAGAAACACACACACAAAAATTGAATTTTAGACCAATATCCCTGATGAACACCGATGCAAATATCCTCAATAAAATACTGGCAAACCGAATCCAGCAGCACATCAAAAAGCTTATCCACCATGATCAAGTTGGCTTCATCCCTGGGATGCAAGGCTGGTTCAACACACGCAGATCAATAAACGTAATCTAGCATGTAAACAGAACCAAAGACAAGAACCACATGATTATCTCAATAGACGTAGAAAAGGCCTTTGACAAAATTCACCAGCCCTTCATGCTAAAAACTCTCAATCAACTAGGTTTGATGGGACGTATCTCAAAATAATAAGAGCTATTTATGGTAAACCCACAGTCAATGTCACACTGAATGGGCAAAAACTGCAAGCATCCCCTTTGAAAACTGGCACAAGATAGGGATGCCCTCTCTCACCACTCCTATTCAACATAGTGTTGGAAGTTCTGGCTAGGGCAATCAGGCAAGAGAAAGAAATAAAGGGTATTCAGTTAGGAAAAGAAGAAGTCAAATTGTCCCTGTTTGCAGATGGCATGATTGTATATTTAGAAAACCCCATCGTCTCAGCCCCAAATCTCCTTAAGTTGATAAGCAACTTCAGCAAAGTCTGAGGATACAAAATCAGCATGCAAAAATCACAAGCATTCTTATACACCAATAACAGACAGCCAAATCATGAGTAAACTCCCATTCACAATTGCTTCAAATAGAATAAAATACCTAGGAATCCAACTTACAAGGAATGTGAAGGACCTCTTCAAGGAGAACTACAAACCACTGCTCAACAAAATGATAGAGGACACAAACAAATGGAAAAACATTCCATGATCATGGATAGGAACAATCAATATCATGAAAATGGCCATATGGCCCAAGGTAATTTATAGATTCAATGCCATCCACATCAAGCTACCAATGACTTTCTTCACAGAATTGGAAAAAACTACTTTAAAGTTCATATGGAACCAAAAAACCATGCATTGCCAAGACAATCCTAAGCCAAAAGAACAAAGCTGGAGGCATCACACTACCTGACTTCAAACTATACTACAAGGCTACAGTAACCAAAACAGTATGGTACTGGTACCAAATGAGACATATAGACCAATGGAACAGAACAGAGGCCTCAGAAATAATACCACACATCTACAACCATCTGATCTTTGACAAACCTGACAAAAACAAGAAATGGGGAAGGGATTCCCTATTTAATAAATGGTGCTGGGAAAACTGGCTAGTCTTATGTAGAAAGGTGAAATTGGATCCCTTCTTTATACCTTGTACAAAAATTAATTCAAGATGAATTAAAAACTTAAATGTTAGACCTAAAACCATAAAAACCCTAGAAGAAAACCTAGGCAATACCCTTCAGGACATAGGCATGGGCAATGACTTCATGTCTAAAACAACAAAAGCAATGGCAACAAAAGCTAAAATTGAGAAATGGGATCTAATTAAACTAAAGAGCTTCTTCAGAGCAAAAGAAACTCCCATTAGAGTGAACAGGCAACCTACAGAATGGGAGAAAATTTTTGCAATCTACTCCTCTGACAAAGGGCTAATATTCAGAATTTATAAAGAACTCAAACAAATTTACAAGAAAAAAACAACCCCATCAAAAAGTGGGCAAAGGATATGAACAGACATTTCTCAAAAGAAGACATTTATGCAGCCAACATAAACATGAAAAAATGCTCATCATCACTGCTTATCAGAGCAATGCGAATCAAAACCACAATGAGATACCATCTCACACCAGTTAGAATGGCCATCGTTAAAAAGTCAGGAAACAACAGATGCTGGAGAGGATGTGGAGAAATAGGAACACTTTTACACTGTTGATGGGACTGTAAACTAGTTCAACCATTGTGGAAGACAGTGTGGCGATTCCTCAAGGATCTAGAACTAGAAATACCATTTGACCGAGTCATCCCATTACTGGGTATATACCTAAAGGGTTATAAATCATGCTGCTATAAAGACACATACACACGTATGTTTATTGCAGCACTATTCACAATAGCAAAGACTTGGAACCAACCAAAATGTCCATCTATGACGGACTGGATTAACAAAATGTGGCACATATACACCATGAAATATTATGCAGTTATAAAAATGGATGAGTTCATGTCCTTTGTAGGAACATGGATGAAGCTGGAAATCATCATTCCCAGCAAACTGTCACAAGGACAGAAAACCAAGCATCTCATGTTCTCACTCATAGGTGAGAATTGAACAATGAGAACACTTGGACACAGGAAGGAAAACATGACATACCAGGGCCTGTCGTGGGGTGGAGGGAAGAGGTAGGAATAGCATTAAAAGATATACCTAATGTAAATGACGAGTTAAAGGGTGCAGCACACCAACATGGCACATGTATACATATGTAACAAACCTGCACGTTGTGCACATGTACCCTCGAACTTAAAGTATAATAAAAAAATAAAATAAAAATAAATAAATATATAAGGGCTCTGCTTTTTAATTTTCTTTTGTAAATGAAACATTTTAGAGATGCTTTTTTTAAAAAAATCTTCATTTTTAAAAGAAGTTATCGAATTGTGTGTTTAATATTATATCTTGCATTCACCAACATATATGCACTATGTATAATACACCATATCCACCAGAGTTTTTTTTTCTTTTTAGATTTTAATCCTGTGCATTCACTTCCTAGTATCACATTGTGAAGTTTTCTGGCCTTATATATAATAATTTTAGTATCCGTTAAATCTAGTCTTCATGTATTACTTTAATTTTTTCGGAATTTATTTTGTCTATCTGGGGTTGTAAATTTTTGCAAGTGGCTTTAGAATCAAATACTTTACTAAAAATGTGATATATTTCTGTTTCTTCTTTCTTCTGTTAACTATGTAAATGTTTCCATCTAAGTGTTATTCTAGTACAGAGAGAGAAAGAGAGAATAGATTCCTTCCAATTTTAAATTTTATTTTTTTATAATAATAAATTAAAACATTAGCATTCTGATTACTTTAGCATCTATATTTAGGATTCAACAAATGGACAAATGGCAGGATAGATAGATACATAGATACATAGAGAGATAGATACACACATACACACACACATATATATAATATATATACAGAAAGAGAAAAAAGAGAGCAGAAACAGATTATTTTTTAATTAGAAGCTAAAGAGAACAGTGTGAAATTCAACAAAATGGGGAAAAGGCTGTGGATTAAACACAGAGAGATGATCATAAATTCTCTTTCAGATAGTGTTCGATATGCCTTTAAAATAATAAGATGGAGATTTTGAATAAATAGTTGCATTTACCAATCTGTATCTGTCAGGTGAAAACCAGATTTGAGTTAGAATTTCAGAATGGCCGTAATCAAAAAATTTAAAAAAAAAAAATAGATGTTGGCATGGATGTGGTGAAAGAGGAACACTTTTACACTGCTGGTGTGAATGTAAACTAGTATACTCACTATGGAAAACAGTGTGGAGACTCCTTAAAGAACTAAAAGTAGACCTACCGTTTGATTCGGCAATCCCACTGCTGAGTAGCTACACATAGGAAAAGAAATCATTTTATGAAAAAGATACTTGAACATGCATGTTTATAGCAGCACCATTTGCAATTCCAAAAGTATGGAACCAGCCCACATGCCCATCAATCAATGAATGGGTAAGGAAAATATGGCATAGATACATAGTAGATAAATATACATATATGATATATATATGTGTGTGTATATATACACGTATATACACATGTAATACTGAGTAGTATATATATGTATACACACACACACACACACACCATGGAATACTACTCAGTCATAAAAAGGAACAAAGTAATGGCCTTCACGGCAACCTAGATGGAGTTGGAGACCATTATTCTAAGTGAAGTAATTCAGGAATGGAAAACCAAACATTGTATATTTTCACTCATAAGTGTGAGCTAAGCTGTGATGATGCAAAGGCATAAGAATGATACAATGGACTTTGGAGACTCAGGGGAAAGGAAGGGAGGGGGTTGAGGGATAAAGGACTACACATTGGGTAAGTATATACTGCTTGGGTAATGAGTGTCCTAAAATTGCAATCATCACCACTAAAGAACTTATCCATGTTATCCCAACTGTTGTCCAAAAACCTTTTGAAAAAAAAAAATAGATAGATAGATAGAGAAATAGATAGATAGATAGATAGATAGATAGATAGATAGATAGATAGATAGATAGATAGATAGATAGATAGACAGACAGACACAGGAAAATAATAAAAAATAAAAAATAATCTTTGCTTTCATGGTCCTTTATTCTGGTTGCAGGAGACAAATAATAAGTATGTAACATTCTGTATTGTGGAAAGGGCATATATATATATATATATATATGAAAACAACTGACGAAACCATTCAACTGGTTGCACATGCAGAAATCCTCAGTGGTGACTTTTATTCACTCTACTCATTAATCACGCCATATCCACTTTATTCTCTTAGTATAATTTCGGTTTTTTTAAGCCTAAAAAGCAGGATAGACGACATATATATGCAGCTATACATATGTAATACATAACATCTATTTAATCATTTCTTTCTTTCTGTCTTTTTTTTCTTTCTTTCCTTTCTTCCTGTATTTTCTTTCTTTCTCTTTCTCTCTTCCCTTCCTTCCCTCCCCTCCCCTTTCCTCCTCTCCCCTCCCCTCTCCTCCTCTCCCCTCCCCTCTCCTCCCTCCCTCCCTCCCTTCCTTCCTTCCTTTTTTTCTTGCTCCCCTCCTTGCTTTCTTCCTTCCTTTCTATCTTTATCTGTCATCTATCATCATCTCCATTGTGTTCATTTACACTGCCATCACCAAATCACCGATGGCACTTCATGTAAGTTTGAAGTTTGTGACTTCAATAATGCTGAGGTTAAATAGTAACAACCTGCACAATTGTATATACATACTTTGGACAAAGCTAATCATAGTCACCATTATAGCAGAATTATTGCAATAATCTAATTACTTTCTTTCTTGCCATCCTTAAATTTAATGGCAGCTCCTGTCTCTTAAGTTCATTTTCTGCTCAGAAACTGTCAGTAGTTTCTCCTTTCAAATGGCTCTTTTTAGAAATGTTGTCTCTCACCGACATACAAAGACCAAATTTGAGATTCTACTTTTGCTGATTGAGTAGTAAGTTTGTTTTAAATAGAATGTGGAAGCATTCCAAGTCATTTCAGCCACCTTTGGAATATAGGTTTCCAAATATTTCTCATTTGACTGGTTGTCATTTTGACACTATATGATTTTTTGGTATTTTATATACTTTATACATTTTAACATAATTAAATATTTTATTTCATGGCTTCTTCATTTTCATTCTACTGTAGAAACATCTGTAGCTACAGTTTGCACAAGGATGCTTTGTATTTGCTTTCAATATTGAAATATTATTTCTGTGTGAATATCTTCAATAAAACTAGAATTTATTCATATAAAATATGTATAAAATCTAAGTGTATTTCTTCCTGTAACATCTTAATACCCCCAAACCATTGACTAAATAATCTTATCTATTTCCTACTGAGGTAAAATACTACCTTTAATGTTAAGTTCCCATATATTCTTGGATATGTTTTTGTTCTACCATTTTCCCACTACTCTGTCCATTTTAGATCAATATTATTCTTTCCAAATATAATAACATTATTTTAATTGTTAATATCCTATAGGGTTTATCTTCTACTACTATATTTTTTCTTCCAAATAGACCTTATAATTTTAACAAAAGTTTTCCTGAATGGATAGTTAGAACTTTTTTTCAGGAAAAACTATAAAACAAATATAGTAATAAAATCCAATACATTTGAATTCTAAATAAAATTGCATTACAATTGTGTAATAATTTAGAATTAATGTGGACACTGTTGCAACATTATCCTAGTGTATTCTTTTAAACAAAATGACTTGCTTTTCTCATTGAAATATTTTATATTGATTAGAAATTTTATTTCTGTTTATAGTCAATAAATATAAGTAAATTAAGTAAATATAAGTCAATATAAGTAAATTTATCTGTATTTAAATTAGTATTGCTTAAATGATTATACGGGAAATATGTATGTACAGACATGTTAATAGACATACATGCAAGTATATGTAACATATTTAACATATGTTACTTTAGTATCCTAATTTTAGGTACATAATACCATCTTTAGTTAATAATTTTGTCCACATTTGTCCAATATTTATGTTGCTTACTGAATTTTAAGACACAACTTGGTAATCTCTATAACATTGTTTGATTGTGATATATTAGAATGGAGCAAAAGTAATATCACCGTTACTTTTGCACCAACCGAATCGTTGGTAGCAACCACATGACACTGTTTTTCTGAGCATTTTTCTCAGTGTTTTGGCTTTCCAAAATTAGGTAGAAACTTTGCTGTCTAATTAGCACAACTACCATTATTAGGTGCCTGGCTTTCCAGTTAACTCACATGGCCCTTTCTGCTGCTGCAGGCTATTTTTGTTGTTGTTGTTATTGTTTGTTTATTTTTGTTTTTAACCATGACAAGTAGCTCCCACTTAAGCACTGTGAAACCCCAGTCATCATATTTCCCTAAAAGTGCATCTTTCTCCACCTCACTTGTTACTCCGGAATTCTGGATGTCTTTGTCGGTTACTTGAAATGGCCTCTGGAAAATTAGGGAGGAAGTAACTGCTGAAACAAGGAACCATCCCATTGAGAAGCTCTAGTAATTGACACAGTACTCCATGTTTTCTGCTCACACTGGAGTCCGTCTTCTCCATCTAAGGAGCATGAGGCCCCATTTGGAATCTACAATGGCAATACCGTTTCACATAGCTTGCCATTCAGGTGAAGTCAAGGCCACAGATGTGCATGAATGAGACACTTAGTGTATGTCACAGGTTGAATTTTTCAGAAATTTTCTCATTCATTTTTCCCACTTCATTAACACTTGATATATTTATTTTTTTGTCTTCATATTCCATCAGTTCCAGAGATAACAGTTAAAACCTCAATTTTGTTTCCAGGGGATATGAAGAATGTCTATAAATCGGGACTAAGAACCCAGGATAAAACGTATAAAAGATGTGAACAGGGATTTTACAAAATAGAATATCCAAAAGGCCAGTGACCATGTTTAAAAAATCACTCATAATGGAAATGCAAATTAAATCTTAAACAGACAAATATATGAATATGCTCATTTCTGCAACAAGTGTGCTCATCTCAGCAATGAATATGTTCACAACAGTTTTATTAACTTAGCCAAAAATGGAAAACAATTACTATGTGTACAATAATCGTAGAACAGAAAAATGTGTTATACCCATACCCTGTTTTATGTGCACTGTGTACTGTAATAAGAAAGAACAAACTGTAACAACATTGATATGTTTCACAGATAGTATGTTGAATAAAGTCAGTTAAAAGGAGAACACATTTATTATCCTTTTATATGACAAATACCAAACAAACAACAACAACAACAATTAAATACAACAACAACCACAACAAAATCTATCATAAGGTGATAGAACTGAGACTACTGGGTGCCTCAGGGTCAGTATTACCTGACAAGGATCATAAAAATACTGTGGTGCGCGTCAGGCGCGGTGGCTTACGCCTGTAATCCCAGCACTTTGGGAGGCTGAGGTGGGATCACGAGGTCAAGAGATCGAGACCATCCTGGCTAATATGGTGAAACCCCGTCTCTACTAAAAATACAAAAAATTAGCCGGGTGTGCTGGCGGCACGTGTAGTCCCAGCTACTCGGGAGGCTGAGGCAGGAAAATCTCTTGAACCTCGGTGGGGGAGGTTGCAGTAAACCGAGATCACGCCACTGTACCCCAGCCTGGGCGACAGAGTGAGACTCCGTTTCAAAAAAATATAAATAAATAAATAAATAAATAAATACTGTCATGGGTGGCAAAAATGTTCTAAATCATGATTTAGTCAGTGATTGTATAATTATATGTAAACAATTGGACAGTGCACTAAGATTACCATATTTTATGGACAGTATTTCTATCTCAATTTTAAAAATGTCTGTGGTGTGCAAAAATTAAATAATTGTTGAAAAGTATCACTCCTGGCCAAAATCTGTTTGTGATCTTTCTGACCTGGATCATAGGCATGTACAAAGGCTTTACCTGGAGGGTCTCTCTCAGGACAGCTGCCCTTCCTAGACAACACTTGCTGCACAGCCAATCCTTTGCGTCTGTGATAGTCAAGGAGCTTGCTAGGCGGGTCTGATTAGAGATTCAACAAAGGGGCTCTAACAAAACCTGGGATGCAATTTCCTAGCTGCTACTGTTGTCCAGCGATGGTACCAAAACTCACTGGAGATCCCACTTGCTGAGTTTTGCCCAATGACTATGATTGGCTCTAGTAGGTCCCTGGCACCATAGACAGCCCCAAGTGAGTTACTAAGACTTGTACTTTTAATAAAAAATAATGTAGAGACCTTTAGAATCTCCTTGTCCAGTGACCTGAAAAGACCTTACAAACTTGGTTAATTCATCTCCAGGATGAAGGAGATGATCTTGTCAAACTTAGTGAAGGAGAGTAGTGTCCTGTTAGGTGTCACTACGGTCTCTGACACTAAGCCTTGATAGCAGTGTTAGAAGAAAGGAGAAGGAAGATGAGAAAGTACAAGAAGAAAGGGTCTGTTGATTCATGATTGCATGACTCATAAGTTTTTTCACATAAACCAGGTTTTTCTCCGCTTTTATATATAATGTTTGTATTTATTTATTTTTTTCTTTTTCAAGTTTTGATTTATTTTGGGGCCTTATTTTTCTTATCTGGGCTTTTATGAGCAATGTTATCAATCTGTACCTATTTTCTGCATAAACATGTAGAAGAATTATTTTTGTTCCAATCTGTATTCACATACGCATAAAGAGAAAACCTCTTGAATGTTATTTGTGGGATTAACTTTTGTTCATAAAGACAAACCACCTTTACAGAGATGTGAATTCTATAATTAAATGTGTTGCTAGCCTTTGAAAAAATTCCCAGGTCTCACTCTCATTTCATGTTATTATAATGAGCAGACTATGGTCATTGACATTCTGAGAGTTTATAGCTGTCTTGTGAGCTTAAGTAGGTGGGTAAATCTGCATTGTCAGCTTCAGCCTCTCCCTACCATTCCCCCTAGGATATACTTTCAGTAGTGTTGTTAGAAGTTATAGTTGCAGAGCATGTGCATAATTACAAATAAAATTAAAAAATTAAAAGTACAAAAGCAAAGGTAATAAGAAAAAATAGATAAATGGAACTATATTAAATTCAAAAAACCTTCTGTGCAGGAAAAGAAATAATCAATAGGGTGAAGAGACAACCTGTTGAATGGGAGAAAAATTTTTGCAAATTATTCATCTGACAAGGGACTATACCCAGAATATGTCAGAAACCCAAACAACTCAGCATAAAGAAAACCAAATAATCCAAATATAAACTAGGAAAAAGATCTAGACAGATATTTCTCAAAAGAAGATATACAAAGGGCCAATAAATGTGTGTGTGTGTGTGTGTGTGTGTGTGTGTGTGTGTGTGTATACCTTTTTTTTTTTTTTGAGATGGAGTCTCACTCTGTCGCTCAGGCAGTGGCGCGATCTCGACTCGCTGCAACCTTCACCTCCCAGGTTCAAGCAATTTCCTGCCTCAGCCTCCTGAGTAGCTGGGAATACAGGCACTCATCACCACACTCAGCTCAAGTTTGTAATTTTAGTAGAGGCGAAATTTCACCGTGTTGGCCAGACTGGTGTCAAACTCCTGACCTCAAGTGATCCACCCGCCTCGGCCTCCCAAAGCTGGGATTACAGTTATGAGCCACCGCGCCCAGTCCCAGGAAGTCTATTTTAAACTTGCCAACAACACTAATCATCAGGGAAATGTAAATCAAACCAGGATATCACTCTAGTTAGAATGGCAATTATCAAAAAGGCAAAAGATAAATGCTGGCACGGTTGTGAAGAAAAGGAAACTCATACCCTGTTGGTGAGAATGTGAATTAGTACAACCATTATGGAGAACGGTATAAAGGTTTCTTGAAAAAGTAAAAATAGAACTACCATATGATCCAGGAGTTCACTGCTGAGTATTTATTCAAAGCAAAGAAACTTCGTATTTAAAAGGGATATCTGCACTCTTATGTTTATTACAGCACTATTTACAAAATCTGAAACACGGAATAACAAAACGTCTGTCAATGGATGAATGGATAAATAAAAGTATGTATAAAGAATTATTGTTAAGCCGTAAAAAGCAATGACATTTTACATTTGCAACAACATAGGTGGTACTGGAGGTCATTATGTTAAATGAAATAAACCAGGCCTAGAAAGACAAATATCACCTGTTCTCACTCATGTGAGAGCTTAAGAAGTTGATCTCAAGGACGTAGAGAGTAGAATGATGGTTACCAGAAGGTGGGAAGGGTGTGTGATTGGGAGAGGGGGTGAAGAGAAACTTATTAATGGGTACAGACAGGTACATAGAAAGTATAAGTTCTAGTGTCCGGTAGCACGGTAATGTGACTATAGTTAACAATTATTTATTTTATATTTTAAAATAGCTAGAAGAGAAGGTTTGAAATGTTCCCGGCACAAAAAAAGAAATAAATATTTGAGGTGATAGACAGCCTAAATACCCTAATTTGTTCATTACACATTATATGCATGTATCAAAATATCACATGTGCCCAGTAAATGTATACAATTATTATGTGCCAACAAAAAAATACAAAATACTTCAGTTGTGTAGTAGATGAAATCTTTCAGTGTTCTTGTATTTACCAGGCCATTGTCTTTCTAACTCTTGGCTTTTGTTTGTGCCCAATGAGTGTAAAATATTTGTTTTTGAGGTGGCAGGGGATGTACTGATTAACTGACCACTATTCTAAACATCAGCGGTATAAAAATTCATTTGTTGTTGTTGTTGTTGTTCCAAGACAGAGTCTAGCTTTCTCATCCAAGCTGGAGTGCAGTGGCATGATCTTGGCTCACTGCAACTTCCGCCTCCTGGGTTCAAGTAATTATCCCTGCCTCAGCCTCCT
Source organism: Theropithecus gelada (assembly GCF_003255815.1). Classification (NCBI taxonomy): domain Eukaryota; kingdom Metazoa; phylum Chordata; class Mammalia; order Primates; family Cercopithecidae; genus Theropithecus; species Theropithecus gelada. The sequence continues at coordinate 24,823,052 of NC_037673.1, read as the reverse complement.
GAGTAGCTGGCATTACGGGCACCCATTACCACGTCTGGCTATTTTTTTCTATTTTTTAGTAGAAACGGGGTTTCTCCATGTTGACCAGGCTGGTCTTGAACTCCGGAACTCAAGTGGTCCACCTGCCTCTGCCTCCCAAAATGCTGGGATTGCAGGCATGAGCCAAGGTACCCAGCCAAAAATTCTCATTTTTAACATTATTATGGGCCAGGTGAGGTGGCTTATGCCTGTAATCCCAGCACTTTGGGAGTTCGAGGCAGGCAGATCACCTGAGATCAGGAATTGAAAACCAGCCTGGCCAACATGGCTAATCCCTGTCTCTACAAAAATAGAAAAAATAACTGGGCATGGGTGCACACCTGCAGTCTCAGATATCAGGAGGCTGAGGCAGGAGTGTCTCTGAACCTGGAAGGAAGAGGTTGCAATGAGCCAAGATCATGCATGACACTGCACTCCAGCCTGGGCAATAGAGAGAGACTTCGTCTCGAAACAAACAACAACAACAACAACAAAACCCTATTATGAACTGATAAATGAGAAGAGATGAACAGCATTGGCATGTTACACATGATAACCAAAAATTGGAGTTTAATATTTCAAATATATTTAGCAGAAAATATTACATCTTTCAAGGTGTGTGTATAGTTTGTATTCATATGCATGCATAGGCTTTAGTTCACACAGGTATTAGTGCTTACTGTATCTTTGACACTCTTCAACACTGTTAAGCTAAATTATCTCATTTTTAACTACGTTTTAATCTGGGAACACTATATTCTGTTCACAAATTGTTCATTTATTTTATTAAATTACAGTTGCTGTTGTAAACTATCATCATATATAAATCCATAATTTATGCTCTCCAAATTTGGACATATTCACTGGAGTGGATGTGAATTTTTATTCTCTTTTTAAGTTACCAATTTTTTTTTTTTGAGACGGAGTCTTGCTGTGTCTCCCAGGCTGGAGTGCAGTGGCGTGATCTCGGCTCACTGCAAGCTCCGCCTCCCGGGTTCACGCCATTCTCCCGCCTCAGCCTCTCAAGTAGCTGAGACTACAGGCGCCCGCCACCACGCCCGGCTAGTTTTTTGTATTTTTAGTAGAGACGGGGTTTCACCATGTTAGCCAGGATAGTCTCGATCTCCTGACCTCGTGATCCACCCGCCTCGGCCTCCCAAAGTGCTGGGATTACAGGCTTGAGCCACCGCGCCCGGCCCAATTTTTAACATAATAATAATATTACTACCATATAATTCATATTATAAAATAACAACTACACTTACAATTTTTGCATAATGTCAAAACTATGACTGAAAATTTTACCCAATGCTAATAAGTACAGAAAAAATTAATAAAAGATCACACATATCATTTCTCAACTACATACATAATTATTTTCAGCTAAAAATGATTCCAGATAGTTATCCAAGCATAATGAGTAAAAAAGCATACAAACTTTTATAAAAATGGATTGCTTTCTACATATAATCTAATTAAAATATACAATAATATTATGTTTTACATGAAATATCAGAAAAGATGAAATTAAGGTATAGCTGAAAACATTCAAAGTTTGAAAAACTGTATTTTACACTATATATCTTCAAAAACTCTAAGATTATACAAAGATATTATGGAAGACATTAACAGGTGGAACACATTATTTTTTAACTACATATTTTTTAAACAATTTTTACTGAATATTTTCAATAAGGGATAGGCCATTGGCTCTCTCTCTTCCATTCTAATACAGATACATGAAATATAGACCACTATTTTAATCTGTTAGTTTGTTACTTTATAATTTATCTAATTGTTACACACTAAATATAAAAGTATTTGTTCTATATTTGAATGGACCTGTTTTTGAGATTATGGTTTCTCTAGTTTGGAAAGTATATGTGCTGATTAACTTCTTAATTGGATACGAGTAATCCTCAATAACACTTGCTCCAAGAATTGGAATTTTATAGTTTACAATGATTTCTTATCTGAGAACAATCCTATCTTTTGGTTTATACTTTTTTCTTTGAATTTTGTAATCTTAGCATTGAACGTCACTGCAGAGAAGTCTAATGCCAATCTAAAACCTCCAACCTTGTAAGTAACCTGCCTTCTGCTCCATTATCTGAAGTATTCTTTCCATATTTTTGAAGATTTAAAGGGCACCTGCATGTTACCTAAAACTCAAAGTGCTCTATGAACACAAGTAGTATCTTCTTTTTTTCTGGTAAATCTTAGTTTTATTGTTGTGTTAGTGTTTTGTTGTTGTTGTTGTTGTTGTCGTTATATTTAGTTGTTGAGGTTTATTCCTCAAGAAGATTAATCATCTTTATTTCTTAATACATCTGTATCACACTTTTTCTCTTTTCAAAAAAAAAAAAAAAAATGTGATCCCCCCATAGTTACCACAAACCTTGTTCCTGTATTACTAACCCTCTGTCCTTTGATGTTACTAACTTTTTTATGAGTTCAGTTGTGATCTTTTCACTCTTAATATTTTTTTCTTAAATTTCCTATTTCTCATCTCATTTATTTAGGCTCTGACCTCGTTGACTTAATGAGCTTCATAAGCTCATTAAGCTGCTTTATTCCTCAAAGCAGTTGATCAAACTTCTTTCTGTTTGTTGGGTAAAGCTTATTTCTAGCTTAGGTCCTTTATCTCTTTGATGCTATACTTCTCTAGATGTTAATTTGTTAATGTACTATTGAGCAGCATAAAAATAAGTCTTCACTTTTCTAAGACTTTAAATAGGTTCATAGCATACCAGTATGTTTAATGCATTTGAATTTTTTCTGTATATGCAATGCCACAATATTTACTCACTGTTTACCATAGATTAAAAACTTCACAGAGCAACATTTTAATGCTATAGACATTTAACAAATGAAACACTAAAAAAACTGTAGATTTTTTAAGCAAAATATATTCAAATGTATTTGTGCTTGTTAATAATAGACATATATTTAATATATATGTTACCTAAAATAGATATATTATATATATCTATATTTAATTCTAGTAAATTAAGTCAAATAATTACTTATAAATTATCCTAAAGAGTCCCACAAGGTATATTACAGCTTTGAACCCAATAGGAATTTAATGTATCTTTATCCTCATAGAGCACTATTATTCAAATAATATTCAACAAAGGATGATGGGCTTTAAAACATCACTAATATTAATTAAAGAAGGAACTCAAGATGCTGACTGTAGTATGGAAATACAAACTGTTGTTTACGTAATGTAATACTATAGATTGTATATATTTAATATTTTCAAGTATACCAATAATTAGAGCTGGACATAAATTATATATTACAGATTAAAATGAATTTTTAAATAAAATACCTGCCTACTGATAATAATGATGATGATAATAATGGAAATTCTGTTTAAACTAGGAATCAGCAAGTCCTTGAAATATACAAAATTTACCTGACAGCATTTTGGTGGAGTTTTCTAAGGTAAGGTAATTCTATATAGCCTCCAATACCCAATCGAGTATTAGCTTATAAGTCCTTTGGCTTGGCTTCCCAATAGTAAGGCAGTCTTACATTTTATCAATATAGGAAACATTGCTATTCCAATATGATGCTGTAATCCAAGCTTATCCAATCTGCCGCCCATAGGCTGCATGCAGCCCAGGACGGCTTTGAATGTGGCCCAAAACAAATTCGTATACTTTCTTAAAACATTATGGGACTTGTGTGTGTGTGTGTGTGATTCGTGTTTGTTTATTTGTTTGTTTGTTTTTAGCTCATCAGCTGTCGTTAGTGTTTGTGTACTTTATGCATGGCCCAAGACAATTCTTCTTCTTCTTCCAGTGGGGCCCGGGGAAGCCAAAAGAGTGGTCACCCCTGCAAATCTCTTGTAATCTTGATTTGGAGAACGCTTACATTTCTACAGGCATATGACAGAAAAAGTAATTTGGTTTAAGGTTTTAGGTTTGGGGAACTTTTTGTATTTTGTATTTCTTTCTTCTGTCTCTTTTTGCCCTTTGTTGATAAGAAATTGGTTTAATAATTTATTTTATGATTCTAATTTGATAAGATTTTAGCTACATGACAAATTGCCTCCAACATATGGCAAATATTTTTCTTTAGTATGAGAGCAGTCCTTATTCAAACAGGAATTGGAAACAGGACAACACTTACAAACGCATGGATTTCAAAACCTTTTTGGTTTTAGTTTGTAAACTCTGTGGTGATGCCAGAAGACAGAGGAAACTTCTTTCTCAAGGCCACAGAGGCAATGTTGACAGTTCTAATTAATAGAATGTAAATCCCTCACTACATTCTTTACTATTTCCCCTCTCCCAAGCTCACCATATGATCATGGCCCTTCATGGCATCAGAGAACTATACCAGTGGTGAAAGAAGGGAAGGAGTGGAAACCTTCTGCCTGGTCCCATTAACATTACTGTTGGTCCTTCTTGACATTTAAAAATGTATACAGTACTAACTTTACTTTCTTGCTTCTTCAATAATTGCTGTTTTGTCTCTAACAGGCTTCTACTTGATTTCCCATGATTTCAGCAGTGAGATTCTAATTGTGCTTTCCAAAACTTCTTTGACATCTATCACACTAAAATCCCAGGGCCACTCTTTGCAATAAACTAGAGTACGAAGATTTCAGTATCTTTTAGTTTAGAGATGGAGATTTTTTTTTTTTTTCCTTTTCTTTTTTTTTGAGACGGAGTTTTGCTCAGTCACCCAGGCTGGAGTGCAGTGGTACAATCTCAGCTCACTGCAACGTCCACCTCCTGAGTTCAAACAATTCTCTTGCCTCAGCCTCCCGAATAGCTGGGACTATAGGCACCACCCTCCACCCAACATCATGCCTGGCTAATTTTTGTGTTTTTAGTAGAGATAGGGATTCACCATGTTGGCCAGATTGGTCTCGAACTCCCGACCTCGGTTGATCAACCTGCATTGGCCTCCCAAAGTGCTGGGATTACAAGTGTGAGCCACCACACCTGGCCTAGAGGTGGAGATTTTTAAATGGAATTAAAATCTCTAACTGCTTTAAATTTTTTAAAGAGGAAAAGGGGAAATTTTGAAATAAATGTAGTTTACCCAGTTTATCAGCTTCTAATTTGTTAACATTGTTCTCAATTGATCTTTAGATGACAATCAGCATGTATTCAGAAAATTATGAGTTGTGTAATTCAGAATAAAAACGATTGGCTCATCTGTACCCTTTGGACCTCTTGAAAGACATAAGTGGGAGAAGGAAAGCATGATATTATTTCAGAGAATCCTATGAAAGATCCCCCATTTATTCATCCAGTGTACATAAGTCAAGCTTGTACAGCCAATGAATTTGATAAAGTGAAGGGATAATGGCCTGGTGTTGAAGTTTCTGGGAACGAATTTTGTTTTATATTAATTTAACTTATTAATGATACTTTTTTTTTCAACTGTCTTCTCTTGCAGAGTATTTTAGGAATACGAAGTTGTAGAAATAGGCTAACCTAGTCAATGGACTAGGCAACCTCACATAGTAACATACCACAAAATGACAACCTGAATTTTTAAATAAATACTAAGCCACTTTAAGTTCCATAATTTAATAACAAATTATGTAATTATCAAATAAACTGTACTTTTAATTAATGAAGTGAACATTCAGTAGCTCTCAGTTTTCTCTCTTCTGCTCCTGCTGGACTGGTCCTGAGGTTAACTAGGACTTGCTTTTCCGTTCTGTCTTACTGTTTTCCTTGTCAAAAAGCGAAAAGAGCAAAAACAAAACAAAACTCAAAGCCAAAAACAATAGGTCACTTGCCTTCCACATCTGAGGTAAATGCTTAGTTACTGGAAGTTCTAGAACCTTATATCCAGCCTTCTACTTACAGATCCTGTTGGGATTCTTGCAGACATCTCCAATTTAACAGGACAATTCCTCAATATTCACTCTTTCCCCCTTATCCTTATTTCATCTCCAGTTTATTCTCATCTTATAATTGTACTACCATTCTGGTTAAATGAAGAAACTTCAAAATCAGTTTGCCTATCCTTAACTCGCTCTCACCTGAGATTTAAAAGTAAACCTTGACAAGTTAGTGTTAACAGTATACTCCCAAGCTTTGTTTTCTCCTTCATATCGGCCCCCCTTATTTATTTTCTGGACCTCTGTGATAGCCCCCCAAATCATGCATCAGGCTCTGGTGTCAGGTAGCCTTGCTGAGCTGCAGTTCTGCCTCTGTGGGATGGGGATATTAAGGTTACGTATTGACTAGTGTTACAGAAAAAGTAGAAAGTAAAGAGCCAACTAAAAAATAGTTCAGACTTTGTGGATCAAGAGGCAAAAAGGAGGATATTGCAGAGCTACCTTGATAATGAGAGGACACAAATGCCTGCCCACCTTTCAGACCTGTGATGGTTGATCCAGGTCAGTGTCATGCAGTGTCCCCAGTTGCCCTCAACTGGAGACCTTCTGAGTTGGTAGAATCAAAGGTCTGAGGGGCGGCTGCAGGAGGATGTAACTGTCCTCTTCAATCTCTGCCCAGTGACATACCCCTCTTGGTGGCCTCCAGGAGAGCCCAGCCAGCCTTCCTGACTTGGCTGCTGACCTTAGGTGCTAGGGATAGAGAGATAACAGGGCGGAGGGGCATGCCAGGCTGGGTCTCCATGGCCACCAGTGCATCTTCCAGGGTTGTAACCAGGGACTATACAGATACACATGGTGGGCAGGATTTGACTGATGAGCTGTTTGCAGACCCCTGAGATATTATAGTATACAACAGATTTAGGATAGTATATGGCGCACAGTAAGCTCTCAATAAACAACTATTGGTGTTATTAATGAAAATAACACCACCTTAAAACCACTCAGCCTTCACCCTTGGACTTGGAATAATTGCTCAATGCCTAACACGACCTACAAAGATCTTCATGATTTAGTTTTTGCTCTGTCCCTACCCACATATACTGCCACTTCTCCTTGTCCGTGACAGGTAATGGAATGATATTACAATCAGACCAGGTCCCATGTTGGGTTTTCCTCGTCTCTATACCCGGGTCAATATTATTACTCATTAATCCACTTAAAGCTCAGGTCATTAGTGAGATCTTCCTCTTGCCCTTACCAAGAAATAGGACCTACCTGTTATTATTTATTTTAGAACTTGTTTGTTTCCTTCTTGGTTTTTAAAACAATTACAACAACTTCATCAAAGTGATTTTCTTTTTCCTTGCTTTTCTCTTCTTCTGGGGTTCAAGCTCCATGAGAACAGGAATCATGTATGTGATATTTATCTTTATATTTCCATAGCCTATAACAAGGACAAGCATAGAATGGTGATAAGTAAATATTTCTGGGTTGTAAATAAAGAAAAAAGGGAACTATATTTGGCTAAATGAACCATATTCCCTAATTCTTTGCCTGTAATAAAAAAACAAAAAAAACTTGGATCATTTTCCCAAATTCATCCATTATTTGCAACATTTGTTAAACAATGTTGAATAAACAGATAAGCATATATTTTAAATTCTTATAAGTGAACTCATGTCTGGGAAGTAATTATACAACCTCTTCTTTTGCCATGGTTTCTAAATAATGTTTTATTTGTAAAATATATTATTAGATTTTCAGTGTTTAAAAATGCATTGATAGGTTCTTGAATAACAGAATAAACTTTATAGATGAAGAGGGATACACAGAACTATTTAATTTTTAAAAATTGCTACTCTTGATAACATTATTAAATTATTGTAAACATTTTCATCAGGCTTCCCATTAAAAATAATTTACATGAAAAATAAAGCAAAACTTAAATATGTAAAAATTAGTACCAGATGCAATGGCTGATGCTCGTAATTCTAGCACTTTGGGGGGCTGAAATAGGAAGTGAACTTAAGGACAGGAGTTTGAGATCAGCCTAGACAACATAGGGAGGCCTCAGATCTACCAAAAATATATATTTCTTTAATTAGCTGAGCTTTGTGGTGCATACGTATAGTCCTAGATACTTGGAAGGCTGAAGCAGGAGGATCACTTGAGCTCAGGAATTCAAGTGAGCGATGATCATTCTACTGTACTCCAGCCTGGGTAACAGGGCGAGTCCTTGTCTCCAAAATACATAAATAAAAGAAAATATTTTAAAAATTAATTTTCCATTAAAAATTTAAATAGTGATTAAAATTTTTAAAATTGCTTTAGTAAGCATCAAAATTAAATCAGAAATGTAATTAATCAAATTACATTGAATGTTTTAGTCATTTTAAACTGACAAAATCTTCAATTTCTTATGAAAATTGATTACAAAGTCAGTTATCACACTATAATAAAAACTAGGTGTCATTTTGCTGCCCCATTTTAAAATTAGTGGTTTTCATTTCCTGTTTTCTCATTGCTCTATTCGCCCTGGATTAACACCACAGAATTTTTGTCATTTGTTCTAATACACTTTGAAGCATTCCCTGTGTTTGCAACATCTTACCAAATGCAAAGAGGAGAAAAAAAATCCATCTAAGACTAGAGAAAATAGGGAGAGCTGTGTGGATAATTTATTGATTCTAGAGGTGAACGCAATATCTAGCTGTATAGTCCAGGGAAATCCAAATCCAAGCCAGTGTGTGATGATTCATCTGTGCCAGTCAAGGTTCTCTTATTATAATATGGGTCTTGAATACTTTCTCCTTCGTAGGACTTTAATTTGATTTATCCATATTGTTTATCTCAGAAGTCATATGTATTTCAAACTTCATATGGTCAGCATTATTTACCAAAATATCCTGAATTATTATGTATGATGACTTGGTATATTAAGGTTATTGAAATCCTACAAAAATCAAAAACATGATACTAAGTTGCATTACATAGACTTTTTACCTACCAAGAGATGAAACGTTGACTCTGTTCACTTAGCCCTTAGGGATAAATGGTACATTTGTCGTCTTAAAGCACACTTTTGGCTTGGTTTTGAGGGCTTTACCTATGAAAGATAAGTTAGCTCCTAAAAAATGTTGTGATTTTACTTACTTTAACTTTTGGGAAGCAATTTTCACCAGCGTACTGGATTGAATACTAGCAAAAGGCTGAGATCTGCCTAATTTTGTTGTTATTGTTTTACTTGACTTGCTGTCCTTTGTTAGACCCTAGTAGAATTAGTTCTTTATCTTTGAAAGTCAGTAGCTCACTGGAAAATCTGTTGATGTTGATCATTTCATATAAGTTTGTTAAAAGTATAGTATAATCTTCTCTCTGTGGTTTCCTTTGATCCTTCATTCCTTTATTTTATGCCTATAAACATGAATGCTGTTTTATGATTTTAGTTTTTACAGAAATGTTATTTGTGCTTTCAAATGCTGTTTTCATATTTTGGTACTCTCATTCCTAACATTTAAACACTCTTCGTATAATTCTGCATTCTGTTATTCTCTTAAGCATCTTCACCATGGCCATGTATTTGTCCTAAGGTTGTCAACCTTTTTCTCTTGACATTGCTCTTTTAGTCAATTCTGTAATAATACTATTTTAGTTCTTAACGTTTTTCTTAACTCTGAATTTTACTCTTTCATCTAATTGTGGTTTTTTATCATCTGATATGTGACTTTTAATTTATTTTATATTCTACGTCATTCCTTTCTGAGCCATGTATTTGTAAGGATAATTTTTGCTGTGTTTTGGGGTATATTTTTTCCATAGGGAATATGTACTCTCTCTCTTTCTTTCTCTTACACACACATATGTATAGTGATAAATATATACATAGTACATGTGTGCATGCAGACATTCAGACACGTGTACAATAAGTGCACACACACAGACACATGCACTTATTGAATTCTTTTTTTCTACTTTTTCATAATCTTAAATCTTACTTCTATAATATTTATGTTTTAAGAAAAAGTCTATGTAACCTTTGTGTTCAGATGCTAAATGAATAAATTTCCTCTTATTTTCTGTCCACTTCAGTTAAAATCTATCTTAGCTCCAAATTTTATTTCAAAGATGATATTAAACTGAATCTATAGGCAGTAGTATTCGACAGTTAAATGCTAAACTTATTTTCTGTGTGCACATAAATTTTGCTTGCTTTTACTTGCCTTTTTTCCACAGAGTATAAGTAGGATTAATTCTTTGATTTCTAGAGGTTTCTTTTTTATTTCCCTGCATACTTCTTCTCAAAAATTGCAGTACTTCCTTTTTGTTTCTTCTTTTTATTAAAACTTAATGTTACATTTATTTTCATTTTAAATAAATGAAACTACTTCTTTTAATTTCAGCTAAAGAATGTGTAGTCTGTCTTTACTCATATTTTTTCCAACAACACGTGTCTTCTTGTTATGTTATTCTCAAGTTAGGTAGTTCAGTGTACTTAAAATTAACCCAAAGGAAATCATACATAAAAATAAGATTATTTTGAAGAATTTGAAAAGATGGAACATCAAAATTAGATTTTACAGGAAATAGCACCTTTTCTACATCTTTCTCCTTCAACTGATACCTGTAACATTTTAAAAAACATCTTTACAAGTAGCCATTAAGACTATTTGGGAATTTCTGGTTATAGAGAAGCCCAATTACATTGTTTTACAACAGAGTCGTCCAAATTTTGGCTTCCCTAGGACACACTGGAAGAAAAAGACTTGTCTTGGGCCACACATGAAATACACTAATGCTAATGGTAGCCAATGAGTTAAAAAAAATAGCCCAAAATCACCTGCTGTTTTAAAAAGTTTACGAATTTGTGTTAGGCTGCATTCAAAGCTGCCCTCAGCTGCATGCTGCCCATGGGCCACAGGTTGGACAAGTTTGTTTTAGAAGGTAGCAGCTTAATACTTTTAGAAACTATTAGAACTGCTTTTGAATATTGAATTAACGATAGTCTTCCCCTCATAACCACAAGTCTTAGACCTTTCTCTGAGCACATAGTTTGATTCCTCGCTTACAGAAAATGAAATTTCAAAACATTAAAAATTTGCTTAGCATAATTATGAAAGTTATGTTTAAACATTGTAATTGTCATTTATATCGATTAGTTTTGCTTGATAAGTACCCTGAAATAAAGCAAAGGCATCTGATCACATACTGCATTATTGGGCTGAACAACATAGAATGAGAATATCTTCCTTTATACATTATCAAAAATTAGAAAACAAAAATCATCCTTATTGGGTAGAGAGGGAGACAGAGATCAAGCTAGGAAATCATAAAACATAATGAAAATTTCTAACAGCAACTCCTCCCCCAATTATAATACATATCAATTTCTCATATACAACAAAGGGACAATTTTATGCCAACTATATAATAACATAATATCAGTTTTAACATATATTCCAAAGTCAGAGATGTTAAAATAGTGAAAAGTGTTTAAGAGTTGACAAAATGTGGTATTTTAAAATGTAATATGCCTGTATAATTTACTTCTTTTTCCTTTGGTGTGCTTGCTTAACTAGTGTGCTACACAGGTGCTGAATGTATTTTCTGAATAATCTCGTACTGTCAATGAAATTTAAGAGGTATTCACTGACTATGCATGCAGCAAAAGGAAAAAAAGGATTAATTTTGCCTGAGGTGGGCAGGTAGGGTCAAAAAAAGGTTTTAAAAATAGAAAATATTTAACTTGAAAGATAGTAATAACATGTCGTTCTAAGGCTGAAGTAATAAAATGTCGTTCTGGGCAAAGTCAGGGAGATATGAACAAACCGATGCACTCAGAAGAACGTAGATCATTTAATATTCCTGCAGCAGGAACTCAAAGTGTAATGGGAAGAAAAAGAGATTGTCGAATAACAGATTGAATGATAAATTCCCCCAACAAATGACAAAGTTTAAGCGTTCAGAAATATCATATTTTTCATCTTAAAAACGTTGAGTGAAAAAGAAAGTGTCTAATAATCAACACTTTTATTTATACTACTCTTCAAAATGTGTACTAATAAGAGTATAGAAATTGGTTTTCCCAGTGGGAAAAAAACTGCAATAAATGTGTCTTTTGGATTAAGTATTATGGAAAACATTAATAGCTAACCAATTAAAATAATCTGTTTCACGTGAAATTGATTTCTTCTCTTTGCTTCTGTAAGAAGTCTAATTCATACGAATGTTTGCATTAGAGCGAAAAATTTATAATAAATAGTAATTAAAGTAGGAAAGTACAAGTATCTACATAGAGGTTATGAGATTTGAAGATTAGTATCAATATAACACATTGCTAATAGGATATATGTTTTATTTGTGTTACTAGTGGAAAGTATTTTTTCTATTTATTTATAAAAATTATTTTTAATTTATTTAATTCAGTCAAAAATTATACAGTTATAGCCTAATAATAAAATATATATCTAAACACAATGAAAATTTGATTTAGAAAGAGCATTTTTGAGTTTAAGATTCCACACTTCTGATGTTATGTTCTAGAAAGGTATTATAGTATGAATAAACATTATAAATGGAAGGAAAAAAGTTAAAATGTAAACCTGAGTCATAGAATCAAACAGTTAAGTAATTATGGTGTTTTGAGCAAGTTGTGTGAGCTACAGCTAAGTGAAACACAGTGTATTAGTAATGGTTCCTCCAAGAAACTGGAAATTCAAGCTGGGTAATTAGAAGAGAGGTTTATAAAGTTGCTCTTTATAGAGGTTTGGGTTGTGTTTAAGAGTACCCAAGGGATAATGTATTACCAGAACTAGTAACCAGAAGAAACTATTCACTTTCCTAATCCTGCAGGATGAAAGGAAGAGCTCAATAGTGTAAATCTGCAGAAAATAAATAGAGAGGATGGAGAATAGTCTAAGACTGTCAGTGATAATACCATGCCTTTAAGGAATCCAGCAAAGCAGTCGTGCAGCCATAACGATGCCTCAGTCAATGACGTACCACGTATACGATGGTGGTCACACAAGATTATAATAAAGCAAAAAAATTTCTACCACCTACTTACATCTTGATGATCTTGACCCTGTGTAGTAATAGGCTAATGTGTGTGTGTCTTAGCTTTTAACAAAAAAAGTTTAAAGACTAAAAAAATAAATAAATTTAAATTTTTAAAAATAGAAAACAGTACGTTGGATAGGGATAGAAAGAAAATATTTTTGGAGAGTTTTACAATGTGCTTGTTTTAAATTAAATGTTATTACTAAAGAGTCAAAAAAATTTAAAATGTTTATAGAGTAAGTAAGTTACAGTAAGCTAAAGTTAGCTTATTATTGAAGAAAAAAGTTTCATACATTTAGTGTATCCTAAGTACAGTATAAGTCAACAGCAGTGCACAGTAATGTCCCAGGCCTTCACATACACTCACCACTCACTCAACGACTCGTAGAAAGCAGCTTCTAGTCCTGCAAGCTCTATTCATGTACAAGTATACAAGTACACCATTTTTAGTTCTTATACTGTGTTTTTACTGTACCTTTTCTATATTTAGATATATTTGGATATCAAATGCTTACTACTGTGTTGCAATTGTCTACAGTATTTAGTTTAATAACCTGCTGTGCAACTTCGTAGCCTACGAGTAATAACCTATACCTTATAGCTTGGATGTGTAGTAGGCAATATCATTTAAATTTGTGTGAGTGCACTCTATGATGTTCACACTATACCGGAATTCCCTAATACATTTCTCAGAACATATCCCGGCTGTTAAGTGATATGTGGTTGTACATCTCTAAAGTGCATGCTCCTCCAGCACTCAGATTTGTTGCTGATGGCTTCCTTCATGCACAACTAGATATAAAAGTGATGAGCAGTCATTGAGGCAGTGTGTATACATTAGCTTTCTAGAACACAACACAGTGTAGAGAAGGTTAGAGAATGTATTTAAATAGGCAAAAGGATATCTAGGAGAGAGTATCACTTTTTCCCTATTCTCCCAAAAGTGTCTGTTCTTGTCTTTTATCCAGGTGAAAGACTTATATCCTTAACACAGGCGTCTTGTTATATCCTTCTCTCCATGTCCAAGTGGTATAAGGTCTAAAGTGCAAAGGACCAGAAAGATGTAAAGAGAGCTATGAAGACAACTCTGGACTGATTTTAACAGGGAACAAGAAAGTTGCCATAGTCCTTAGGCAAACTGGTAAAGAAGAAGACAAACATTATTTTATTATATTGTGTGGCTAAATATAGGAATTTTCATTAGATTCCCAGGTAGAAAACACTGGAAGCTTTGCCAGTTATTAAGTTTGTTTACTCCCATCATACATTCTGGGAATGAAAAAATATACATAGAATAAATTCGTAGTCTCATTGGACCCACTGCAAGAAAGAATCAAACCAAGACTCCAACAATCATCAAAAGCCTGCACTCTGTGCAGATCATGATAAGATGCAAAAATTCAGATATCATTGTCGGTTCAGAGGTGGTACCATAAACCCCAAAATGCTTGAATGCTTTCCTTATTTTTCTTTTCTTGAAGGTTTGTCATCTGTTAAATTTCTGAAATTCCTTCTGCAAAACCTTTGGAAAAGATTCATGGTAAAAACATGTGTCGTGTTGCTGAGTCCTTCAAAACATCCAGATTTCTCCTCAATGGACGACCACTGACTCAATAGATTGGCACCCGAATTACCTCTCTGTCTTGCAACCATAGAATTTTTCTGCGAATATATGTCCTGCAACACCTTAGTAGGCTATAAATCTATGTTATTCATTGAAACTCTACATTTTGTTAACCATCACCGCAGATCTCTGCATATTAAATTTTGTTACCATTCCTGCCTTGACATTTACTGGGATATTTGCATCCACCTTGTCTCTGGAGGGCAAGAGCTAACCTTGCCTCTAGCAACTTTGAATCCCAATACTTCCATTGAGATTCAGGAAATCCAAGGCTATTGCAACATCTTTTGTCACCGTCCTAGCCAATAGATTGATGATGGTCACACACAGGCTTATACAAACGCTAGTGCCCTTATAATCAAAGTTTTTTTCTCAATGCTTGACAAAGGCATTACCTTTAGACCATTGCATAGCACATGGCCAATGGCTGTATGATCAGGTAATATCAAATATTTCAATACCAACAGTGTAATCCACATGAGGCTTCTGATTCCTTCCTGTATATACCCCCTAGAACTGATATTTTAACTGCATTGCTAATTGCTGGAGCTTTCTCTTGAGTACAGGCTTCAACCAGCCAGAGTAGCTGCTGACTATTAACATTCATCCCACATGCTAGATCCAAACATTATATTCCATGTTTCAGGTAAGGACAATTTATAAATAGATCGGGTGGCATTTATCATTTTAAAATTTCATCCTCCTTTGCCTAGTACCCCCAGAGTGTTTAACATTCTCATACATGCTTCTCAGACTCTTGTTAATTGAAACTGATTCACTTTTGTTACTTCACTGTGTATAGAGTCTTGGAGTCAACTATGTTTCTCATTTGGTGTATGTTGGACAACTCCTATGGCCCTGAAGGTAATGACTGGCATACAGCATGGGCTTTGCAGGGCAAGTAGTCCCCAAATACATTTAAGAACACTTTTTTTCTGAAGGGAAATTCTAGTTCTCTCAGAAAGAGTTTGAATGTATGTCTCTGCTAGGGAGATTCAGGAGTACTGTGTGGGGGGAGAAGAGAGTCTAGAAAGTTCAGCTGGATTTGTGTCTTCCCAATTTTTTCCATCTATATCTCAAGGAGTCATTCTTTCTCAATCAGTGAATTGAGCATTTTATTGACACTGCAAATCTGCAACTCCTACAGCAAGCTCTGGTTATTGTTCCTCAGCCACATCTGCTCTGTAACTAGCAGAAGTAATGAACTCTTCAAAACTGTCATTGAGAATTTCTAACTTTCCATTTATTGTGTGAGTTGAGTATTCACAACCTTTATTTTGTTCTTGTACTTGAGTATACTTTCTAGGGTTCTTAGGTATAGCCAACAACAATAAAAATCTTTTCATCATTATTATCATCAAAAGGATAAAATTCCAAAGAAACTTTATCTCCTGAAGCCTAGTTTTGAATTGCATGTCTTCCCATGCTAATAACAGTGATATTTTGAAAATATTTATACAACTTTCCAGTGTCCAATTTTTCCTCAAAACCAATATATCCATAGGTTTCTCAGTATGTCTACAATTCAACCCCAGGATACTATTTCTAAGGTTTGTTTCTGGGAACTATTTCTGATACCAATTACAATGTTATTTAAGGCTAATGAGAAAAACAATAGATGGCACATTAAAATCAATATTTAGGGGGATGTTTAATAAATCAAATCCTTTTACAAATTGAGTGCTTGTTTTAGGGAATTAAAAAGGAAAAGAGAAATAGTAATACAGAGCAGTTGAGTTAGTAGTCTGTTTAGACATTTTTAATAACTGGCTTTCTAGAAAAAAATCCAAAACAAAAATAAACCAAAAAACCTAATTTGTAGCTATGCTATTTTCCATGATGTGAATGCTCCCACCATGGCTGATTTCAAGGTGACACCATGGCCTTAATGAAGACAGAGTCGGGAAGCAATGGCCACAACTAGATCTCAGAAGATGGTAAGTGGTATCAACAACTACAGTGTATTCACACCACTGCCTGGGGTTAGCAACAGCAGGAAGGTTTTAAGACAGATAGACCAGAAAAGGCCAGGGAAAAAGTTACCTAGAATCAGAGATGGTAATTGCATGGAGAAGGATGTCCAGTATGAATGATGCAATCAATTCATTGAATCTTGTAGAGTGGAGTAACCTTTCAATCTCTTGTCAGTGCGAAGTGTTGACCTAATTGAAACCCTAGGTCAAGGGAACCCATGATGCAGTATATAAGGGCCTGTCTCCCAGACACAGAGCAGCCAGAAAGAAATGAGAAGTAGATAGCAGGCGTTAAACAAAAGATATCCAATATATATATACATAAATTTTTGTTTTTGTCTTATCTACTTCACGGTTGCTTGTGCATGCTAAATATATATTTTTATTGATGTTTTCTGAGTGTACTAGTCAATATAATTATCTGGCATACAAGTGGGAGAAATAATAACTCACCATATTTCTTGTTACTCAAAACCAATGGAAGTGTTATGTAATTGTAATTCATAATTAAAATTTCAGGCACATAACTGACATAGGATTCTGAGTGCTTGTGGACATATGGTCACTTCCCCCAAAATTAGGAAAAATGTTACCAAAAAATTGTCAATAAGAATCCTTGCACACATCTGTTTTGTAACATCACTCTCCTCATCATTGACTTTTCCTTGTCATTAGAACTACTTGTAAGTCTCTGAACTAGAACTGCTCATTTGTCTACATGAACCATAATTTTCAGCCAGAAGGATCCCATTGTCACTCAAATGCATTATGTAAATTTATGCATTTTTTTCTCTACTTCTTCTCGTTGATCTTTGTCTTACCTCTGTAAGCCCAGCGGAAGTTCAAACTGCTCTATGAAACTTTTCCCAAGCACACCAAGTGCTTTTTCTCCCTCTTCTGAATTTCTAATTAAATGTAAAAAAAAAAAAATAGGATGTCATCTATGCCACCCATTCATTACATATATTCCCATGCCTGAAAATTTACTTAGAAGGCAATAGACTTTTTTTCCATTTAGACGTTCCAGGCATTAAGTCTATAATATAGGATTTTACTAATTTAACAATTGTCTTATTTGTACTGTTATAACAAAATACCTGAGAATGGGTAATTTATACAGAACAGAAATTTATTCCTCAAGTTCTGGAGACTAGGACATTCAAGATCAAGGCAGCAGCATTTGGCATGTTGAGGGCCTTCCTGCTCCATCTTCATAGTGGAAGGAGGAGGCAAGAGAGGAAGGAGTGGGCAAAAAGGAGACAAGAGAGTGGCAAAGCTGTGTTGGTAGCAGAAGAGCAGAGGAGAGAAGTTACTCTTGCCAGACCATTTTTAGTGGCATTAGTCTATTTATGAAGGTGGAGCCTTCATAAGCTAAATATCTCTTATTAGGTTCCACCTCCCAACACTGTTGTATTATAAAAATAATAATTTTAAATAAAGTCTAAAAGATAATGATTGAGAAAACACAAAATAATACTTAAAGTCATGAGAATAGAAAATACAATTCAATGAAGTAAATGAAATCTAAATTATAGTGGCATATTGAAGGCAGGACCATAAACTAGAAATATAAAAACTATGTAAGAAACAATAAGAGAATAAATAATAGACCTGTCATATATGGGATATATTGGTAAATTGATATTAAAAATGTTATTTCTTTTGATCAAAAGTATGACATTCTCCTTTACTGAACAACTCATCTAGTTGAAATTCAAAATATAAAATCCTTTTAATGAACTGTAACTTCTTGGGAAGCCACACAACAATAAAATCACTTAAAGCACAAAAATCAACTGGCTTCAAATTAAAAAAAATAATAAAAAAAGAAAACACATTAGTTGTTTCTCTTTGTTACATGCAATTACTCTCTTGAAAAAGTAATTAATATATTTTTACAAGGTCAGATAAAGCCTTAGTGTAAAATTACCTGTATTATATATTTAATGAAATACATAGATAGACATAGATATAGATATGGAGATTTTATATATATATATACACTTGTATGTATACACACATATATGTGTGTGTATATATACACGTATATATATATACATACACACACATATATATATAAATCTGCTCAGACTGCCTTAATAAAATGTCACAGACTGAATGGCTTATATAACAAACATTTATTTTCCTACTGTTCTGGAACTGCAAAGTCCAAGAGCAAGGTATTGGCAAGGTAGGTTTTATTATGAGACCTCTTCTATTGGTTTGTATGTAGCCGTCATTCACTGTATACTCACATAATCTTTTTGTGTGATGAGAAAAAGAGGTAGAGAAAGAAAGAGAGAAAGAGAGAAAGGGAGAGAAAGAGTGCACAAAGTCTTCAGTGACTCTTTTTTTTTTTTTTTTTTAGTTTTACTTTAAGTTCTGATATACATGTGCAGAACGTGCAGGTTTGTTACATAGGTATACATGTGCCATGGTGGTTTGCTGCACCTATCAACCTGTCATCTAAGCTTTAAATCCCACTTGCATTAGACATGTGTCCTAATGGAACCAACCCAAATGCCCATCAATGATAGACTGGATAAAGAAAATGTGTCGCATATGCACCAAGGAATACTATGCAGCCATAAAGAAGAACGAGTTCATGTCCCTTTCAGGAACATGGATGAAGCTGGTGCTTCTTCTTATAGGGACATTTATCATACATGATGGAGACCCACCCACATGACCTCATTTAACCTGAATTACTTCTTAAAGCCCCCAATTCCAAATATAGCCACTGAAAGTTAAGGCTTCAACGTATGAACTTTAGGGAACAAGAACATTCAATCTATAACTATGTGTATATATAGAAATATGCATACACAGAAATATGTATACATTTGTAGAAACATGTATTAATTATATTCTTGTTTATCTGGTTAGCTAGCTACTACTTACTTGTCCTTAAATGATGTACAATCAGGAAATTATTGTTAAAAATACGTTTTTAATATATAGATTCATTTATATATAAATTTGAATGACATATTCAACTGCATTTTTATTAGGCTTAAATGCTTAATAAAATAGAACTGTCATAATCTTTATAAAATGTATTAAATTATATTTTAAAAATTATTATTCTCTTTTGTTATCCTCTGTTTAGCTGTTTTCCTACATTAAGACTAAGCTGTAGCCTCATGTCCCTCATTAATTCTTTTGTTCAACCTAACTAATCATTATCTACTCACTCTCTGCCCCTCTGCAGCAATATTGTCTTTGTTTACCATCTTTCAAAGTAAACTTGTGTTTTATTATCTTTTGTGCATATTAATGAATGTGTCAATACAAGAGATATTTTTAGGCAACAACTTTGAAGAATTTTGATTACTGATCAAGTAAGGAAAGCATGGATTTCAGGGGAAACAAAATGCCTGAGAGGGTTTTAACCACAATAACTGAGAACAGGAATTAGGAATCCCCAGAGAAACTCTGCTACCTTAAGGTTTCATGGAAATTGTCATCTTGGTTTTAAACAAATTGAACTCATCTTTTGAAACTGACACTTCAGTGTTTTAAGTTATTTCTAATGAAAAAAGTTGTTTTCTAGTAAGAAAAGTCTGATGTTGTTGATGAAAGTATGTCTTTAACTAGATAGAGGTGATTGACTTTTTTGAAAAGGGGAATGGCTAAGCATATAGGAAGGTCTAGTGATGCTTTCTACAGAAAAACTGGGTTTCACGTGAGATCGCTTAATTTCATAAAGTCTTACAATGTTAAGGCAGGATGTAAAAATGAATCATATATTCACAAATACTTGAGAATGGAAATTTCTCAGCCTAAGCCCTCCAGAGATGCAAATTGTCATGTACTAGCACTTTAACAGGTAGTACAATGCCAAGGACAACGAGCAAGGGAACAAAGGTCTAGACATGCAGGAATGTGTTACTGAGCTAGTCACTTCTTGGTGTCAAATGCAACTAATTAATTTCCTGGAACTGTTTTTGAATGTCCTCATGAAGCAATTTAGGACATTAATCACTAGGGATCAGGAGATTTAGGTAGAGTGCTCTTAACTTTAACTAACTCCTCTTTTAACTTCCACTTTGCATTCACAAGCATGAGGTCTTGAGCAAGTGCCATAGCTTCTTATTCTTTAGCTTCAACAAAGAATCCCCACCATAGGAGAGAAGCAGCATCCAGCAGAGACTAGGTGATGTACTGACAGAGACTGCTGGCTTGGTCAGTTAACCTAAGTGACTGCAGCAAAATTAGTGGGAAAAAAATCCCAGAAGTCAGTACAAAATGTGTCACTCAAGTGACATACTAGGCAACAAATAGTGGCCTTCCACTTTTAAAAAATAAGAAAATGCAGCTCCGATGCTTATAAGATACAAATAAATCATACATCAAGAACCTGTATTACAGGACAGGCATGGTGGCTCACGCCTGTAATTCTAGCACTTTGGGAGGCCAAGGTGGGTGGATCACCCGAGGTCAGGAGTTTGAGACGAGCCTGGCCAACATGGTGAACCCCCATCTCTACTAAAAATACAAAAATTAGCTGAGTGTTGTGGTGCATGTCTGTAATCCCAGCTACCTGGGAGGCTGAGGCAGGAGAATCGCTGCAACCTGGGGAGGTGGAGGCTGCAGTGAGCCAAGATCACACCTGTGAACTCCAGCCTGGGCAACAGAGCAAGACTCCATCTCAAAAAAAAAAACGAATCCGTGTAATCTGTATCACATAAACCCCAACTATATGTTCAAATAGTGTGACAAGGACATGTATTTTATTATTTATTTATTATTTGATACTTTATATTCCATATTAATTCATTTTTTGCTTTATCTGATCATCTCTAGGCCTGCAGATAAACTTTTCATTTTTAGAACCAGTGGCAGTGCCTTAGCCATCTTTTCATTTTTTTATTATTTTTTAAATCTGCAAACTCCTTATCATTCTATAATATTCATTAAGGACTTTGCATATGATTTGTAGTGTTTCATTTTTATCTCACACTCTGTTACCATCTTGCGTAAATTCCATTATCAGTATGGATGTTTCTGCCCTAATGAATACAATAGCCTCAAGTGACTTGGTTTATTCATCATGACTTTCTTACCCACTTCTGCCTTCTATTCCTATAGCTTTGACATCCCTAATTGCTTCATACCTAAAGCCACAAACTTGGTCTTGTTTTTTTTATCTCACAACAATTTCTTATCTTTCCAGATTTTTTACTCAATTAGTCTTGGCATTATTGTTATGCCTCATATCACTCGTATTACTTTGGCATTTTTCAGCTTATTCATTTCAGCAATTCTATTTTTTAATCTCTAAACAGTTTAGATTTTAGAGTTCAGATTTCTAAACCTTACTTTGTCAATATGATAAATTAATGTAACTATTTAATTTTCTTTGATCAGTCTTGAAAAAGAGGGAGAGAGAAAAAATACTGGAAACTTGCAAGAAATAGCAGTATTTCTACTGAAAACCTGTAACTATGGATCATTGATAACCATCAAACCAGCAAGCAATTCCAAATGAAAATTATCTCATGATCACCAACTTCTTCCACCAAGTCACCTACCTCAATTCTAAGAAGAGCATCTTCCTAATATTTGTTATTTTTTGTTGAGGTGGTCCTTTGAGGACTCAAATAATAGAGACTCCATAACCTCTTATGAAATTAACATCAATATTTTCTCTGTTTTGTGCACTTGGAAGTGAATTCATGAAAAGTCAATTTGGGCCAAAGATATATCAAATGAAAGGATCAAATTTACAAAACTGAGTGAAGAAGGATGAAGCTGTCTCAGTGGACATTCTTCTCAGGGAGCATACTTTGTCCCCATCTTTTCACCACAGCCTGCCCTGGATCGTGCTCTGAATTGGGGATGTTCTCTATGTAACTCTATGTAACTCTATGTAATCTTCAGATGAGGGATTTAAAAGTGAATGGTGGCCTTCCTATGCCTCCCAACTGCTTGGCAACTCCCCAACTCACCCACATCTGCATTTCTAGCCCATCCCAGAAGTATATGGAGATAAACTGAAGGAATTTAAAGCATATAAGACAAGTGGTTATTGTCTCTCATTGCCTCCGCTGCTGCTGCTGCTGCTGCCTCTTCTTCTTCTTCTTCCTCCTCCTCCTCTTCCTCTTCTTCTCCTTTAAGACAGGGTCTCACGCTGGTGTCTAGGCTAGAGCACAGTGGTATGATCATGGTTCAGTACAGCCTCAACTTCCTGGACTCAAGTGATCCTCCTGCCTCGGCCTCCCTAGGAGCTAGGACTAGGAGTAAGCACCACCATACACTGCTTTTATTTTTTATTTTTTCTTATATACAGATGGGGTCTCACCATGTTTCCCAGGCTGGTCTTGAACTCAAGTGATCGTCCTGTCTTGGCCTCCCAAAGTGCTGGGATTACAGTCATGATACACATAAACACACACACACACATATATCTGCATATATGTGTGTGTGTGCATATGTGTATATAATTTCCTCATTTCCTACATGAAAGGTAGCATGCTATAAATACTATTTTGAACTTTGTTTTTAACTTACAATATATTCTGGAATCTTACCTTATTACTTCATAAAAATATTTCTAAGTCTTATTGCCAGCTGCATAGTATTCCAATGAGTAGATGACCATCATTTATAGAAACTTTTTGTTTCATTACTTATGCATGTGGGAATTTTCACAATAGCAGTGACTTGGAACCAACCCAAATGTCCATCAATGATAGACTGGATTAAGAAAATGTGGCACATATACACCATGGAATACTATGCAGCCATAAAAAAGGATGAGTTCATGTCCTTTGTAGGGACATGAATGAAGCTGGACACCATCATTCTGAGCAAACTGTCACAAGGACAGAAAACCAAACACTGCATGTTCTCACTCATAGGTAGGAATTGAACAATGAGAACACTTGGACACACGATGGGGAACATCACACACCGGGGCCTGTCATGGGGTGGGGGGATGAGGGAGGGAGATAGCATTGGGAGATATACCTAATGTAAATGACGAGTTAATGGGTGCAGCACACCAAAATGGCAAATGTATATCTATGTAACAAACCTGCACGTTGTACACATGTGCCCTAGAACTTAAAGTAAAAGAATAATAATATTTCAATATTTTATAATTTGAAGGATTTTCTTGTAAATAAACATGTCAATATATATATTCATAATATTGGAGGCAAATTGTCAAGGTGTATATTTAGAAAAGCACTTGGTGGATCAAATGTAAATGAATTTGTAATTTACTGTATAATGACAGACCATCCTTCAAAGTGATTTGCTAGTTTAGGTTCTTCCAGTTATCCAAGTGCTTGTCATTTGACAATTGATTTTGTTTACAGTGGGTTTCATTTTGTTTTGATTTGTTCCTTTTTTTTTTTTTTTTTGGCCAGAGCATTCTCTTTTTAATGACATTAGGATACCAAAATGAAGGTTTTTTGTAGTTACCTACAAATGGAACCAACTGGTTTATACCAATTTTACTAAAGGTCATTTGATAGGAATAGAACAGCATTAAACTCAGGAACTTATGAGATTCTAAACATGTATAGATTCTACAAGAATTAATACTGTAATTTTTAGATGGGTATAGATACTATTGTGGTAATACTAAGCAGATAGATAGATAAATAACACTGAAGATGAGAAAAACGATTCCAGAAAGAGATTTAAAATATGGGCAAATAGATTGTATGTCATTCTGGTGGAAAGGAGAGAGGGAAGAGTAAATGGAATACTCAGGGCTGACGGAGGAGGGGAAACCAGCAAAAAGACATGGAAACAGAAAGAACCAGAAATATTCTTGGCATTTGCAGAGAAATGGAAGGCTGAATATGCTAAAGTGGATAAGCAGGGGATTTAAGATAGGAAGAGGCTGACAGAGAGAAAGGAGGCCTACTGAAGTTTGAAACATTGATGAGTTGGGAAAAATGTTTCAATAATAGTGCATAAGCAAGTTAACCATATGCTGAGGACTATGTAGGTGGATTTGGGGATGTTTGAAATAGTGATTTCAAAGACGATAAAATTTCTGAATTTTTGACCAGAAATGGTCAAAGCTAACATGGAGGAAAAAGTTATTGAGATGAAAAAAATTTAGGAACAAACCTCAGATGTTGGCTGTGACATCCACAGAAATGTGAAGCCACTTAGAAAGATAAGTGTTGGGTCAAAAGGAATGTAATTCATTATTCAATTTATTAAATGTGTCAATAAATTCAGGAGTATGACTAGGAGGAGTATATTTGATTATGAGGCTGGTGAAAAAAGAAGAGAAGATATAATTGTCTAAAAAGGTCTTTGTGGTGCCAGAGAGATCTTGACCCACTTTCTCATGTATAAAAAGTTACAGGGACTGAGAAAACTCCAACTGCAGAAGGATTTAGAAATCAGAAAGCTTTTTTTTTTTGAGACGGAGTCTTGCTCTGTCGCCCAGACTGGAGTGCAGTGGCCGGATCTCAGCTCACTGCAAGCTCCGCCTCCCGGGTTCTCGCCATTCTCCGGCCTCAGCCTCCCGAGTAGCTGGGACTACAGGCGCCCGCCACCTCGCCCGGCTAATTTTTTGTATTTTTAGTAGAGACGGGTTTCACTGTGTTAGCCAGGATGGTCTCGATCTCCTGACCTCGTGATCCGCCCTCCTTGGCCTCCCAAAGTGCTGAGATTACAGGCGTGAGCCACTGTGCCTGGCCTCAGAAAGCTTTTTTAAAAAGTGTTAGGAGTATTTTGAATATATAGGAGTTTGCTGACTCTTGGTTTTCTCTGTTCTTACTACTTAAAGTTAATCCCCAAATTTCTTTAAAGTGATTTTCATTTTCTATTTGTTTTATCACGATGGGGTGAGATGTCTTCTTTGGTTCCAGTGATTGTTTCACCTGGATAAATTTTTTTTTTACCCAAACCTGAGACCAGTGGACCAGAATAATATTGTTCACAAAAAAGAACGCAACCTAAGCAATGTAAGTGGGGGATGGTACAGTGCAAAGACAGGAGAGCCAGAGTGAGAGGAAAAGAAATACTAGAAAATTAGCATCTTTCAATGTCTTTGTTTTTCTTATATTCTTGATAAAGTTTTTGATACTGCACCTTGAATTAATCAGATTTTTGATTTTTAAATAAACCAAAAGAAATGATAGTTACTATTAGATAAATAGGTAAATGAAATCATAGAGAAGCAAAATGCCCCCAAAATCAGTACATTCCTTGGAGTTGACTTTAAAGTGTTTAAATATGTAATTTGGAATTTTTCTATGAAAATGAATAAGTAATATCAAATTAGAGTTACTTGATATAATAAGAAAACTTTTTGCTATTTATAGAGAGTTCTTTTCAAATATTATCAAAGATGTATCCTGTTACCTTATAAAACATTCTTTATAATAAACCAGCAAACACACGTAAAGTGTTTACCTGAGTTATGTGGGCTGTTCTGGTGAAATATCAAACTTGAGGGAGAAATCATGGGAACCCCTAAATTTGTGTGTGTATGTGTGTGGCTGCCAGCCTGGCAGAAATGTGGGCAGCATTGGCGTCCCATTGCAACTGATATCTGAAGTGTAGGCAGTCTTGAAGGACAGAGCCCTAAAACTTATGGTGTATTTAATGTCAGAATTGAATTGAATTGTTGGTCACCCTCTTGGTAGCTGAGGATTGAAAAATCTCATAGGTTATCTATTAATTAGAAGTATAAACAAACAGAACCAGTAACTCAAAGATGTGAAAAATAGTTCAGATTGTAACATGACTTACCATGAATATTAGAAATGTGAAAGAGGACACAGGTCTTGTCACACAAATGAAAATACATGGATAAAAATATTTAACCTCCAGAAAATATTATAAAGTATCATTTCTAGGTCTATAACACTGAAGCCATGATAACAAATAAATAAATGCCTCTAAAAATGCTTTGAAATCCTCTTCTGACACTCCAGAAGCTATTCTATTGTAAGGAAATCCAACTTGAATCACAGCCAAGTCCTGTTATGCCAAAGGACCTTGTTGTAAATCTTATAAGGCTGCTCAAATACAAGGACCCTGAGGACATAGTTATAGCAAGATGCGAGCATATCTTCTTACACGATGTTCCAGGAGGCAAATGTTAATGTTTGGAAACTGCAAAAAAAACCTGCAAAATGGCAAACCTTTATTTAGAACATGTCAACATTATCTTGAAGGGTATGAGGATAGGTACTATTGAAGAATCAGTGAATAAGGAAGACTTGGTGGGAAATAAAAATAAATGGGAAGTATTTGCCAATGTTTAGTTTACCTTCTCTTTAAGATGTAATAAATTACTTTCCAGGGAGAGTGGCTGTTTATTGTTGTATACCTATTGTTATTACTTGTATTTATATTTCATAGCTGTTATTGCATGTAAGGATATTGAACTGACTGCAGCCATACAGGTTAAAAAGCAGATATGAAAGTGGGACTCAGCTCTTGGACTTCCAGTCTTTCTACTATGCTATTTTAAATTGGCTGTTCCCTTTTCTAAACCAGCTTGGAATGTGATACCACATCTATTCTCTTCCCCCAAATCAATCAGGCTGATTCTAGTGTCAGTCTTCTCATGGAAAATGTCACACAGGCATTTTAAACAGGTTTGGAAATGATAGCAATTTCCAAAGAGTGCTCAGACCCATAAATTAACATGAAGCTATATCCTGCCACAGACCTTGAAGTGCTAATGCAGAGATATGTTCATAAGAAAAGACATTGATGTCAGAGTTGATATACCATAAGGAAAGCAAAACTTAAGGCAGAAAGTAAATTTGAAAAAAATGTCATTGGGTTACTTTTTATTCGGGTTTATCAATGTCCTGCTGTCTGTTAGCAGATTCCTAAGAGACTTTAAAATAAGAAACTGCAGCCAAATAGTCCATTTATAGCTCCTGACAAGGCAGTCGTCCCATTTCTTTGTCTATTTTCCTTTCCTGAGCAAATGGATTAGACAGTTTGGAGGAAAATCAGCACATCTTCTTTTCTTCAGTCCCTTAAGCCAAAAGTCTAGAGAAAACCTGGGTCTTTTTCTGTAACATCTATTATTTTTTCAGAGTTGAACCAAAGTGTATACATTATATTTCAATAAGGCTATTTTTAAAAAGTCTGGATACCAGAGTTGGCAATAGCCCTCAATATCCATTCCCAAAACAAACCAAGAACACCAAGGTCTGGAACTGCTTAGTGGCTACTAGTTTGGTAACCGACTGATATTTACTACAAAACACAGGTACTCTGATTCAGTGATCACTGCTCACAAATCAGTATGAAAATGGAAAGAAACAAAGACATTCCCTCTCATCTCAAGCTGCCTTAATCTTGTCCTGGTCTGATGGATTCCACTAGGTGTGTGTGTTGGTTTAACATTCAGCAGTTTCTCTCTAGGATATTGTAAGAAGGTGGTGTACCAAAGGTCCCATTGTTTCTATATTTACAAATCACAACAGAGACTGTATTTATAACTAAATTGATTAATTTGGGTACATTTCTATTAGAGATGTAACCGAGTACCTTGCTTTAAGGAGACATTTCAGAGACCAGCGACTAACATTCCAATCCTGGCTGACCATTGTTAATTGTGTCCTTGAAAAAACTGCTTAACATCTCTGTGATTCCATTTTCTTATCTGTAAAACTGGTGCAAAAATGCTATTAGTAAGTTCATTTTGAAACTAAAGTGAAATAGCATACATCTCATAGGGTAAATACTCAGTGTGTCTTTATTATGATGAACCAAATTCACAACTTTATATTTGGCAATTTGTGTGTAAGTTATGTGGGCAAATATTGCAATAATTTATATTGTAAAAGGATTTTCATTTTTTCCTCACACATCTGTATACCAAGCTATTTTTAGAATATTATTTTAACTAAAAGTATTCATGGAAAAATAGCGTATCATTTGGTAATCGGCGTGAAAAGAAATGCTCATCTATGATAGCATATAGCCTAAGGGACTCTTGTGTTAATTTTGTAGTTTTTCTCCCAAAGCTGTATGCACACAGAGTGACCATGTCTTGATTTCTGTCAAAACTCATGTCTGATATCTAGAGTTGGATGCTTCATCTAAATTTATCTTAAACCTCACACAAACAAGAAAGTCAGAAATGATTATTGCATTTTACATATAAAGAAATGAAGTCCCAGAAATGTTAATTGACTTTCCTAAGGCAATATAATTAATCATCGCCCAAGTTAGAATTTGAAACAAGTCTCTGATTCCAGATCCAGTCTTTTCTTCGGCTGTTTAAAACTTTCCTAGAGAAATATTTTTAAGCTTCTAAATATATTTATTTGATTGAAAATGTACAAAAAAAGAGGAAATAAAGTCTTGAGCTGTTTAAAACTTTGGATGGTATCATTTTCCTGGTGAAGGAAATGACAGTAGCCTTAGGCAGGCATGCTTTGAGTACCTGTCTCTTCTTAAAAAGCAATGTAATCCAACTTGAGAGGAGAGGGCAAGAAAGATAAAACCAAAAGTCTTGAAAACTGACAACTGAAAATATAACTTGTTCTGAAGCATCTATGAAGATCTGAAGACTATACCAGTACATAGAGTGGTAAAAATATGTAAACTTGGTGTGGGAAGAAGTTTACAATAATAAGCAATAGAGGAAAATTAAAACAGAAGAGAATGCAAGGAGCACTGGCAAAGGCTTGAATTAGGTGTAGATGAGAAAATGAAAACGATCTAAAATTCAAGGACAATTTTGTAATACTGTACGTTATAAATACGATGAACTATTGGTAATTGAAAATTTTATATAATTTGCTAAGTGAGATGTTTATGATCACCTAAACTAACATTTTTTTTTAAACCAGGAAATAACTAATCTATTTATCAAATAGAGTAGCGATTAGAAAACTTATGTGTGCATCAGAATCATCTGTTATTACTTATTAAAAGAAACTCCTGGGGCTTACTACCAGATCTTAGGATTTATCTGGTAGCATGTGGGGCCTGAGAATTTACATTTTAACACATCTCCAGGTGATGCTAAAGATGCTAGTCTCAATAGGATGCTTCAAAACCTCTGAGTGTTGTTATTTATTAATTTACACTTTAAATCTTTGACTTCTGTAATCTGTCAGCCATAGATATCATGGGATTAGTAGCAGAAGTAAGATGTACTCTCTGGGTAGATACTGGGAATTCCTGTATATAAATTTCAAAAGATTTGAGCTTTGATTATGGAAAATGTAGGTCTTGGGTATTGAGCCTTTAGTTGAAAACCTCATAATCACCTCGTCAATTATTTAAGTTCTTATCATCCAGACAAGCTCAATGCAACTAAGTTTCTCTTATAAGTCTGGGAGAGAAAATTGGGACATGTTTTTAAGATAAATCAAAGAAAATTATCATACAGACACATGCTTTTTAAAACTATTTTTAAAAATTTAGTTATAGTAAGGAGCACTCAACACACATATACACACAGGAGCACACACATATACACACTTTGAATGTGTACACACTTTTATTACTACACACATTGATTTCACATCACATAGTACCATAAACCAGACTTGCCTTGTTGAATTGGCCGCAAAGTCCAAGGGATCCCTCTGTGCACTGCACAAATGAGAATGTAAAAAGAATAGAAATAAATTTAATGTTCAAATAGTTTATTTCAATACAATAAACTGCTTATAGAAAATGCCATTTCGATTTTTAAAAAGGAATAAAAAAGCTATATATAAGCCTGGTCACTGAGCAAATACGGAGTTTCCAATTTTTACTTTCACTTTCTCGAAGGAACAGGGAAAAAAAATTGCCCAACTTAAAGATATTTTGAATGGTGATTTCGCTGCTGCTGCTGCTGCTGCTGCTGCTTCTTCATTTTCTTCATCTTTTTCATCTTCATCTTCTTCTTTTCTGGTGGAAAATGTATCCAGTTGTAGAAAAGATAATATAAGATAAATTATTTACCTTTCACCTATTGCATATATTTCCCATGTCAGAAATTTAATTATTCCAAATGAGAAATGTTGAAATGAGCATTAAAGAAGAGCATGAAATGAGGAATTAAAGAAGAGATTCATTTCAATTACTTAGAACAGTAATAGCAACAACGAAGATTTTACTAACTTCAATCTGTTTTTCCCTTGAATAATTTATCAACGTGTTCTTTAAAAAATATATGGAAGAACTCATGATTGCAAATGAGATTTTAAAACACTCTAATTCAAAGTTTGTTAAATGTTTCATTTGTTTAAAAAGTTATTGAAATAATTTAAGAGCTAAGTTTTAAATGTGTTTTGTGCCAAACAACATTATATAATTCCTCTGAGTACAATGCGGTGTGGTATTGACTAGTCTAGGAGACAGGATTCCTGTCTTATGTCCAGATTCTGAGTCACTTTGAGATGTTTGGGAAGTCATATTTCCACCTATTTTCTTATGTTGTTATATTTTACTTAAAGTTGACATAAAGGAATAAAAATGTATAGTATTTGCAGAGCTGATGAAGAAAAATATGCAAATTATGCAAATATCAACTATTATTTTAGAATACAATAATTAATTGAATAGGTACCTAAAATTAAAAACTAACAAAATTTGTGCCTATCTATGCTATGTCTGTATGATATTTTTATAATATTATTGAGATATCCTTGTATAAAATATTCTATAAGTCCAAATAATTTAATAAGCATTATTTACATATTTTGGGTTAATAGACTCCGCAGATTAAATAAATTCCCTATTAAAAATCCATGTAGCCAGTATAAAGAAAAATGAAAGAGAAATTTTTTAAAGAGAATGACAATGAAAACAAAAGACAGATACAAGTTCTAACATCAAAAACCACACTGTGTGTAAATGGAAAATGAAGCAAACAAAAGACAGAGGTTGACAAAGAAAAAGTACGACTCAACTGTATGCTGCCTACGGAAAACTCACTTCAAATATGATATAAGCGGAAGGATGGAAGTAAAACTGTCAAAAAGACATTATATAAATGGTGAAGGGAAAACAGTGTGGCCATATATATATATATATATGAAGTCTACTTTATCTGATTTTATATGTGTGTGTGTGCATAATGATAAATAGGTCAATCCACCAAGATGACCTAAATGTATATGCAATAAGCAAGCAAGCTGTACAATATTTGAAGCCAAGCCTATAAAACTGACAGAAATAAAAACAAACTCACGATTACAGCTGGAGGCTTAAATATCTTCCTCTCTAAACAATTAATGGAGCAACTAAATAAAAATCAGTAATAATTTAGAACTCCATGACTTCACCAACCAACAGCATCTAATTGACATTTATCAAACGCCCCAGGCAACAATAGCATAAATATCTTTTTCAAGTGCCAACCACTGTATGCCAAGATATGCAACATCTTGGGCTATAAAACAAAACTCTACTAAAAAAACTTAACAGATTTAGATGTATTGGAATTAAGCAAAGTGTATTGTCTGACCACAATGGAACTAAACTAGAAATCAATAAAAAAGGCCGGGCGCGGTGGCTCAAGCCTGTAATCCCAGCACTTTGGGAGGCCGAGACGGGCGGATCACGAGGTCAGGAGATCGAGACCATCCTGGCTAACACGGTGAAACCCCGTCTCTACTAAAAAATACAAAAAACTAGCTGGGCGAGGTGGCGGGCGCCTGTACTCCCAGCTACTCGGGAGGCTGAGGCAGGAGAATGGCGTGAACCCGGGAGGCGGAGCTTGCAGTGAGCCGAGATCACGCCACTGCACTCCAGCCTGGGCAACAGAGCGAGACTCCATCTCAAAAAAAAAAAAAAAGAAATCAATAAAAAAGCTAAAATTAAAATATCCAAACACTTGGAAAGAGCAGCATGAGGACCATTGTTGTGATGGAAATGCTCTGTATCTTGATTGTATCAAGCCAATATCCTAATTATGTGCTGTATTCTAAATATTGTTATAGTTTTCAGGATGTTACTATTAGAATAACTGGTAAAGTATATTTAAGATCTCTGTATATTATTTCTCACAACTGCAATGGATTTACAATTATTACAAAATAAAAGTTTAATTTAAAAAATATATATTGACCGGGTGCAGTGGCTCATGCCTGTAATACCAGCACTTTGGGAGGCTGAGACGGGTGGATCATCTGAGGTCAGGAGTTTGATACCAGCCTGACCAATAAGGGGAAATCCCATCTCTACTATAAATACACACACACACACACATATATATACACACACACACACACAAAATTAGCCGGACGTGGTGGCATGTGCCTGTAATCCCAGCTACTCAGGAGGCTGAGGCAGGAAAATCTCTTGAACCCAGGAGGTGGAGGTTGCAGTGAGCCAAGATCGCACCACTGCACTCCAGCCTGGGTAAAAGAGTGAGATTCCATCTCAAAAACAAACATATATATATACATATTAGGAGCAGAAAAAATCTCCGATAGCATTAAGGAGTAAAATGCTTACATATAAATTTGGTAAAACATCAACAAAATATATAGTATAAAAATTATAAAACATTTAAGAAAATATAAAAATATTCCAATAATGCATAGTAGAAGTTATAAGAAAATCTAAGTAATCTAGAAGAGCTTTAATAATTTTTTAAAGCAAAATCAAATACAAAATTTGAGCGTATACGTCACTTGCTTACCAGGCTTGCTACAAAGTTATATTCATCAAAATGGTTTGGTATTGATATATAATAAATAAGTTGATCAGTCAAGCAGAATCAGTAATCCAGAAATGGAAACACACACATATCATCAATTATTTTTCAATAAAGGCACCAATCCAAGCAAAGGAAAAAAGGTATCTTCAACAAATGTTGCTGGAGTGATTGGCTGAACATGTAAAAACAAAAGTTTTGCCTAACCTCTTTCTCTCATCAGGCAAAAAATTAATTTCATATGTATAATAGGCCTAAACTTAAAAGCAAAATGTATAGGTTTTAGAAGATTCCATAAGCGGTATCTTCAATATCTTAAATTGGTAAAGAATATTTGTCAAAAACACAGGTAAACTCATAATAAACATTTATATATTTTGCTCTATTAAAATTAGAGATTCTTATCAAGAAATATCATTTCATTTTTATTTATTGACTTATCTTTATTATTTTTTCAAAGGCTAGTAGAATGAAACAGTGGGAATAGAAAAGGAACAAATAAATCTGTAACTGGTTGTGATCAATTAGTGGTAAACACCACTGTACTCAGACCAGCTTGTATTATTTTAAGACAAAAATATATTTCAAAGACTGAGAAAAAATTTCAAATGATCCACATTTCTGACATAAGAATTGCTGTAACTATACATGTGTGTATAAAAATATATATATGTCTATATATTGCTGCATGTAAGTATTGGATTGGTGCAAACGTAATTGCAGGATTTGCCATTACTTTTAATAGCAAAGACTGCAATTACGTTTGCACCAACCTAATATATATATATATCACTGTGTGTGTGTTTGTGTGCATGGGTGGTTCCTAAGACCACAATTAGATTCAATAATTCACTGGAAGGACTCAAAGAACTCAGAATAAAATATTATACTCATTGATGTTTGTTGCAGTGAAAGGATTCAAATTAAAATCTGCAAAGGGAAAAGATTTATTGGGTAAAGTCAAGGAGAAATCAGGTACCAGGTTCTAGATTTTTACAATCTGAATGTTTGTGCCCCCCCCACCAAAAAATAATTGTATATAAAAACCGAACTGCCAAGACAATGTTAAGCAATGGGGTCTTTGGGAGATAATTAGGTTATAGGGCTCTGCCCTCATAAATCAGATTCATGTCCTTATTAAAAAAAAAAAAGTTCTAGAGAACTTCTTTGTTTATTTTTCCCACCATGTGAGGATACATAGAAGGAATCGTCTATGAGAAATGGGCCTGCATGACACACTAAATTTTCTGGCACTTGGATCTTGAACTTTCTAACCCCAATAACTGTGAGCAGTAATTTTTTTGTTGTTTATAAATTATCCAATCTAAGGAATTTTGTTGTAACAACAGAAAGGACAAAGACACAGTGTCCTCTCCCAGTGGAGTCACATCGGGATGCATTTCATTCTCCCACCAACAAGGTGTGATAATATGTGCAAGGGAAGCTCAACCAAGTTTTGGTCTACGGAGCTTTCATTCAATCACGTAGGCATGCAGTACCTGTGTGACTTACCACAGGTACCCATATTTCAGAACCTTCTACAAGCAAAGAGAAAAACAATTGTTCACCATAAGTCACACTGTTTGCATAGAATTGTGTGCTCAAACACATATAGCATGGATCAAGTCCTCAGGCATAAAAGAACAGGCTGTTTGCCATAAATATAGCATTGCACAAGGCCTTTGCTATAGAACATACCTTATAATAGTTTAAACGTTGTCCTTTTTTTTTTTTTTTTTTTAGATGGAGTCTCGCTCTGTCGCCCAGGCTGGAGTGCAGGGGCGCTATCTCCACTCACTGCAAGCTCCGGTGCCTCCCGGGTTCACGCCATTCTCCTGCTTCAGCCTACCGAGAAGCTGGGAGTACAGGCGCCCGCCACCATGCCCGGCTAATTTTTTTGCATTTTTTAGTAGAGAAGGGGTTCCACCGTGTTTGCCAAGATGGTCTCGATCTCCTGACCTCGTGATCCGCCTGCCTCGGCCTCCCAAAGTGCTGGGATTACAGGCATGAGCCACCGTGCCCGGCTAAACGTTATATTGTAGCAGCTGGCTGAGGACCACAGTTCTGAAGACAGACAGGTCTTTTTGGAATGTGTAGAATTTGAGTAACCCAGATCTGATCCTAACCTGAACCCTGAGAATGAAGCCCTCAGAAATGGGAGTAAGGTCCTTATAAAAGAAGCCCAAGGAAGCTGGTTTGTTTGCCCATTTTACCATATGAGGACACAGTGAAAGGAGCCATCTGTGAGAACGTGAGCCCTTACCAGGTACTGCTGCTGCCGGTGCCTTGCTCTTGAACGTCCCAGCTTCCAGAAGAGTAAGAAATAAATCGACATCGTTTATAACCTATGTAGTTTTTTGTATTGTTGGTCTAGCAGTCCTAATGGACTAAGATAATATTTCTTCTTAAATCAATAAATGATGCAGGAGATGAGTTTAAAAAGCATTTAAGAACACTTATTTACAGTGAAGCTGTATTGTCATAGATTAAAAATGACATAAAATTATGATATTAAAATATATGGTACTAATAGAAGGTGAAAGAAATGGAGGCAAACTTTTATATTGAAGACCAAAATTTTCATGGCAATGTAATATACCGAAAAATGGCATTTCTTACTCATAGGCAAAAGATGTATTAAATTGATTTGGGAGATATCTAGTGAAACATGGCTGATCTAAAAGACGAACTATCTGATATTATTTGGCTATGTCCCCACCAAAATCTCATCTTGAATGGTGGTTCACATTATCCTCATGTGTCCTGGGTGGGAAATGATTCAATCATGCGGGCGGTTACTCTCATGCAGTTCTAATGATAGTGAGTTCTCACAAGATCTTACAGTTTAATAAGGGGCTTTTCCTCCTTTGGCTTGGTACTTCTCCTTCCTGCTGAAGGATATGTTTGCTTCTTCTTTTGTCATGATTGTAAGTTTCTTGAGGTCTCCCAGCCATGCTGAACTGTGAGTCAATTAAATCTCTTTCCTTCATAAATTACCCAGTCTCAGGTATGTTTTTATTAGCAGCATTTGAAAATTGATTAATACATTATATCTGCCTAATTTATCTAAATTTCTGCAAAATGTCCTTAAATTTTTTTAAAAAACACTCTCAAGCAAACAAAAGATATTTGATGATAAAATGTTATGAGATTTATCTGTAAAATATTGAAAATGAATGACAACGAAGAATAGATAGCTTTCTCTATGTGTCTTTTAATTGACTTAATGAAGAATAGATAGCTTTCTATATGTGTCTGCAGAGAAGGTGTAAATGAGCAGAAAGCTAATTTAGGTATTAAAATGCCCCCAAAATACGATAAATTGGCAGGACCCTTTACTGTTGATCCCAAGGTTAAAATGTGGAAGTAAAAACAAGGAGTCTATCTGAAAACATACATCAGAAGGATTTAAATTCTGCAGTTCCACTCTTTCCATAGAGCCAGTTTCTCCACCTAAATAAGAAATGGGCGGTAGGTATCCTCTCCAGAATAATTTGACAAGACAGGTTCAAGTTTCCAATATGTCAGTGATTGATGTTTGGCAAGGCAATAAATTCTTATAGTAAGCAAGCACATTAAATGGATATGTAAATATTAAACTGTAATGACTCAAGCTTCCTTCTACCACTTGATTTTTAGGGCAATCACAGCCAGCCCTACACTTACCGTGTAGAATACAGAAAGGTTTCTCTCTGAAAAAGCTAAATGCTGCACAACCAAGAGATACTAACACTGAAATATGAGAATTCTCAATAACAAAAATTGTCCCGTTGTCACATTAGTATGCGCTAGTTAATATCAAGTGGATAGCAAAGAGTCCCCAATATCTGGCAAAACTTCTGTTGTGAAAGATAAATTAAGACCAAAGAAAAAATACTATGGTTAAAAAAGAGGGAATCCTAGAAGCTAAGTGAAACCTTAAATATATCAGTGCTACTCTTTTTTAGAGAAATGAGGGATGTTGAAACTAAGAAATAAAAACAAAAGTATTTAAAATGAAATGAGAAAAAAGAAGCTACAAATATATAAAATATGGTCACATTAAAAATTCCATTAAATTTTGGAAATAATGAACAAGATGACCTTCAGGAAATAGAGGAAGATTAAACAAACACAGGCTTTAACAGTATGAAAGAAAACCTAAAATTAAAGGATCAATCAAGAGATGCAATTTAAAGCTCAGGGGAGTGCCAAAGGAGAGACACAGAGAATGAAACGGAGGAAAATGTTAAAGAAGCAACATAAGAACACACGTCAGAACTGCCAGTGTTTCTCAGAATCAACCCTACAAAGAGATCAGTACCCAACCCTATCATCATCATGAAACTTCACAGTGCGCAACAAAATCTTTCAGACAGCAAATATTGAGCAGCTATTAGATTTAACAGCACTGGTAAAATATAGATTACTGAAATAAATACATGTAAATTTCTAAAGAAAAATTATTTTCTGCCCAGACTTCAGTATGCAGGAAAAAAAACATCAATTTGCAGGTAAAATACGTATTTTTGTGGTGTTATATGCTCTCAATAAATACATGTGCAATTTATAGTAAAGCAACATAGGATGCGATTCACTGAATATCAGAACAAATAAACAAACAACAAATATGAATGTGTGAACCAGAAAAAAAAAGAATGTAAAGATAAAGAACAGTCACCAAAATTCTGTGAATTCCTTGTAATATTATGCAGAAGTGATGAGCATTATCACCATGAGAAAAAATTCAACTAAACCTTCAGTGAAATGGAATCAACATAGGTCTTAGAGTTATTATGATGAGTGTGGAAACAGTAGTAAGTATATGGAAAAAGAAGCAAACCAGAAGTGTGACAATTGTTGCTGGACACCAGCAGAAGTCAGGGGCATACAAACAAGCAGAGAACTTGTTTGAGAGAGAGAGAAAGAGAGAGAGGAAGGAAGGAGGGAAGGAAGGAAGGAAGGAAGGAAAGAAGGAAGGAAGGGAGGGAGGGAGGGAGGGAAAGAGAGAGAGAGAGAAAAAAAAAAGAGAAAGGAAGGAAGGAAGGAAGGAAGGAAGGAAGGAAGGAAGGAAGGAAGGAAGGNAAAAAAAGGAAGGAAGGAAGGAAGGAAGGAAGGAAGGAAGGAAGGAAGGAAGGAAGGAAGGAAGGAAGGAAAAGAAAGAAAGAAGGAAGATTTCTTTCTCATCACCAATATGAATTTGTCCTCACAATTTCTCCATATTTAGAACTGACATCGAAGGGCCACAGAATAGATCAAATGCACATGTCCATTATAAATGGGACTGATGGATTGATATTGTAAACTGGAATTGAAAAAGTCATAGAATATCTAGATTAAATGTATGATACTTCAGATATTGGCTTGGTTCAGAAATTTTCACCAAAGAAAAAGGTAAAGATAACTGCAATTTTACATATGCAAATTTATGACTGTTAAAATGTCATAGCAGCTGCAATAGTGACCTAAAAAAACTCTTCTTATTTAGTTGCCTGACAAAATGTTGGTATTCATTTTATTCTCTTGGATTTTTTTCCTTCCTTTTATTTGCTTTTCATGGCTAGTTGCATAGGTTACAAATTTTTTAACAAAACATTGAATAAAAACAATATATGGGACATACCTGTATGTATTTATTCAATCTTAATTATGTGACTGTCAATATAATAGCTGTTATGATAAGAATTTTTAAAAATCATTTTTTGTAGAGAAGGAGACCTACTATCTTGTCCAAGCTGGTCTCCAACTCTTGAACTCAAACAATCTTCTCACTTTGGCCTCCCAAAGCACTGGTATTACAGGTGTGAGCTACCAAGCCCAGCCCTCAGATGATGTAATAACTACATCAAGTTTCATGAATAACTTTATTGTGATTTTTTTCTCAATGGAAAAAGTGAATGAAATTTTTTTCCATTGTACTTACTGTGTTGTTGTTGTTATTTTTCTAAGAACATTATAATATATATTGCCATGATGGACATGAATTTGATTTTTTCTTGCTAAGTAATCTGAGTATTACTGAGGTCATTTTACTTTTAATTTAATTTACAAATTTTTGAATGTTTATGTCACACATATATAGTACTATTCTATATAATCAGTTATGCAGAGCTTTCTTACTATGGTTGATGTCTTTGCCTTTAAGCTTGGAAATATCTCCTTATCTAAAGATGTGAAAGAAGAAGGAGGAGAAGGAGAAGAAAGGAAGTGATAGAAAAGAAACTTATCCTTCAACCTGGATAGGTCTCCATGTTGCATGTGGAGAGGAAGTTGCACTCTCCATGTATTCTTGTACTTTGAGCAGACATTTTTGGGTGCCTTACCAATTCCTGGTTAATTGAATCATCTTCCTTTATAGCAGAGTCCATGCAATAGGCCTAGCGACACATCTTGCAATGTCTTATGCAAGGATATGTGACACAGATTTGGCAATGTAAAAATATGGTAAAAACTTCCTTCTTAATGTAAGCACATTCTTGCTCCCTGACAGTCACCCTTTCTTCAAGTTTAGAATGTAATCTTGATGGCTGGTGCAGAAGCAACTTGAGCAGTAGGAAGCTAAGGGGAAGGCCAAAAAAATGCCAGAAATCTCAGCCCTAACATGAGTCCTTGAAATAATTTTAGCCTTCTAATTGTCTGAAGAAAAATAAGCCCATAATTGTTTAAGCCAGTGATGAACAAGTTTTTAGTTTCTCACAGCTGAGTGTAATCACCAGCTGCTGCAGCCCTCTGAAGTTTCAACCTGCCTGCTGGAAAAGCATTACTAGTGCAATGATTCTCCCAGTCAGGGAGGTAAACAGTCCAGGTGCCAAGAACAATTTACTTCTCCTGTGATGTGCTGTCTCCCACCGATATTTGGAAATTCAGTCATTACCACCTTCCCATGGATAACCCTAGGGCATTATGTGAAAAGTTACTCCTGTAACGTGTCCCTTCAGTTCCATCCACTCCAGGATGCTGCAACACTTTTAACATGGTTAACTCCAAAATAAGGCTTGTACTTTAGACATTAAGAAAATTTGAAAGGAACACTTTATAATGTGAGGGTTACATAGTATAAGGTGTCAACCTATACCTGTGTTGCAGAAAATCAAATAGGCAATTTTCATATTGGAGTTTGTGGCTCTGAAAAGAAGTAGTCTTTGAAGTTCCTGATTTGAGACTCAGAGGCAAGACAGTCTGTTATGTTGAATGAGCTAGTACAGGAGTAAGCAAACTGCAGCCTGCAGGCCAAACCTAGTTCTACACCTGTTTTGTAAATAAAGTTTTATTGAAAGAAAAGCCACTCTAGTGTGTGTGTGTGTGTGTGTGTGTGTGTGTATGTGTGTATATATATATATATATATATATATAGAGAGAGAGAGAGAGAGAGAGAGAGAGATTATATTTAGCGATATTTGCATGACAGAGTTGAGTAGTAGCAACAGAGAACATATGGCCCACAAAGCTGAAAGTATTTGCTATCTGCTGCTTTGCAGGGAAAAAAAAATACTGCCAAATTTTAGCATTTATTTGGCTTTTTATATGAGGATATTACAAAATAAATACACCAAGAAGAAAACAATGTATCTGAAACTCCATCAAATATGTGATTTTTTAAAAAAGCTATGTGTTTGAGAACCTTTTAGCTAGATATAACAAAATAAAATTAGAAGAGAATAAGTTTAAATCTCAAAAAGCTCAACTTCAAAATAATTTAAATATATTTGACAGAAGAAGATTAAATGCTGTGTAGACACCCTGTAAGATGGGTTTGCTCACATTCAATTAGATTTGCTGGATCCCTGAAATGTGCAACTTGTCTATGTGAAATCTCTACAAATTCATTTTTTTAGCAATACAATTAGGAATTTTATATTAGAAATATTTTTTATCATTGTCGAGATGAACACAATTCATTTGGTAATAAATTCATTAAACAAATCTAAATATGTATAAATATAATCTTTAACAATTTTGAACATATTAAGTTTTCTTCTTAAAATTCATATGTATTGTGGTTTATTAATGTGTGACTAGATATAAATCAAACATGAAGAAGCTTAATATATATATACTGTGTAAAAATTGTTTTATGGATTCAAAAGTTATGAGACATCCTTTTTCTCCTAAGGTCAAAAACACATGAAAGATAAAAGACTATTATTATCTATAATATTATTATTATAGATAATATGTTATTAATTCTATCATTAGCATTTTAACAGAAGCCTCATGGTTATTAGACATATTTATTAATTTTATATTTCAGAGTAATAATAACACCTGTGATGCAACTTATGCAAAATTTCTTCGTAAACTGTGAATGCCTTTATTTTTACTCTAAGCATTTATTTTAGATGTAAGAAACAGTAAGCTCGTAAATTGTAACTGAACTACATACCATTTGAACTAGTAGTAACCAGGGAAAGAAGGTCAAAAGTTTAGAATTCTGCAATTCTGAAAAGAACAAAAAGGTGGTATAAATATGTTTGCATAATTTTGCATAAACTCGAAACTACGCATCGTGTCTATGCACATTTGAAGCAAGATGACAAATATGATTTCCCCAAGGAGCATACAGGTTTACTTAAGAATTATAGATTCACACAATTCATGAGGTCTTCCAAGCTCTTTTCAGCCCATTGAGAAGTGTGAACATGGTGTGTGATCTAGGAGAAAGCTCCCACATTGTGGTGCATACAACTTTAGTTGTTCTTGGCAGTTTATCAAACCATGGTAGCTCCCCTGATCACCAGGAGTGTCTGTCTGGATAAGAGTGCCACCAAGGCTAACCAGAAAGCAGGGATTCCAAGATTTTCAAATGGACAGAAACTGAAAAGAAGGTTCTCACTATATGTCAGTTTCTTACTTTCAACTCAGAATATAATAATGGAACAAGGAATCATCATAAAATGCTCTGCTTGAAGTAGTGCAGAACCCAGTAAAAACTTTGTTTTACTTTCATGTTACTGTTATTATTTTCATTGTTGTTACTTTGTTTACTATTATCAATATTTAACAAGCTCAAATAACAAGAAATAGACCCACAAAAGTCTCTCTTTGTGTGTGTGTGTGTGAGAGAGAGAGAGAGAGAAGAGAGAGAGAGAGAGTTTCTCTCTCTTCCCCAGGCTGTAGTGCAGTGGCACAAAAATGGCCCACTGCAGCCTCAACCTCCTAGGCTCTAGGAATCCTCCCACTTCAGCCTCCCGAGTATCTGGGACTACAGCCATTTGCCATTACACCTGGCTATTTTTTTTTTTTTTTTTTATGTTTTAAGAGACAAAGTCTTTCTATATTTCCCAAGTTGATCTCGAATTCCTTGCCTCAGGTGATCCTCCCACATGATCCTTTGCCTGGGTTTCCCAAAATGCTAGAATTACAGGTGTGAGCCACCATGTCCAGATTTGTAAAATAATCTTTAATGATAGATTGATATTTGTGTTCAGTGAAGTTAATAGTCAGATGAACTGCACTAAGAAACCAGTGAAGAAATAAAGTTTTTTTCAAGTATTTGAGTTTCAGGTGATGCCACTTGACACTATGTGTCATACAATAGAGTAAGCAAGCAACATGACAGTGTATTTCAGACAGTTTATTCATTGGAAAAACATACACCCTTTAGATTGTTAAATTATAATCAGTTCATAAAGTCTAGCTGCTATTTAGAAATTAACATAAAAAGAAGATATAATCTACTACTTTTCTATGCTAATTTTCTAAACTGGCTCCATAATCCTCTAACTACAAATATTTATATATGGGTTTTTTATGTTTTTGTTTATCATCTTGATATAGAGATGAAGAATACAGAACAAATCTCAGCGTATTTATGACCTGCAACACTTAGGATACAAAAGCTCAAAGAAGTAACTGAAAGTACTGATAATAGATTTGAGTTTCTAGAGAGCTAACAAGCATAATTTTACTGAGGTAGATATATCAAGAAAACCAGGAGATGAATGGCTTCCGCGTCTATTTGATAGGCATTAATAATAGAAAAAAAAAAAAAAAAAGCTATACTTTTTTTTTTCCAAAATCTTTTTGGGGAAATGCATTCTTGAATCTCAAGACTGCAGTGGGAAAACAAACTTAAGAAGTACTGATCCTTCACTCTGAGATGGGATGTTAATTTTAAGAAACTCGATTCCATTGTTCTGCTTTCCCCTTTAGTTAATGACCAAAACTTGGATCTTCATATTAGTGAAGACATAATTCCAAGGATCTTGTCACCATCACATTAGGTTCCTTCTGGTTGCTAGCACAAAAATGTTAAAAAGCAGAAATCTTACATGGAATTAAGTTGGGGAGATAAATGGTACTATCAATTGTTACTTTTTTTTGTACATAAAACTTTATGTTAATGGTCTAGGACTAAAAGCACTTTGATTAGGATGTTGTTTCCCTTGACACCATCAATCGATCTCTTACCTCGTAGAGGCAAAGAAGTTGGTTAAGATAAGCTGTTTCTGAGAATGATTTCTCTCTCTCTCTGTCTCCCCGTCTGCCTCACTTTTCTCTTGATTCTTTGTTGAGTTCTTTCTTCTTGTTTTAAATATGTGTACAAATATGATGACCTGTGCCAAAACAGCACATTTGCAACCATGAGGTGAAAGAAAATGAAAGACTACATATTGATGTTTCTATCCATAAGGATGTTAACAGCTTCAAATACTTATGGCTTAGGTCAGCAGCCAGTATAACCTTGGAACTGCCTAATTATCCTTCTATCTCACTCATTCTTTTTTTTTTTTTTTTTTTTTTTTTAGAATTTTATTTCATTTTTCTCACTGGGGCACCCAGTTCATAGATTCCCTTAATTCTCTTATTGCGGATCAGCATTCTCCTCACTTTCTTCTAAATTCATCTTAATTTCAGTAGTTCATACCTTCAGTCATTTTCTTATTAATTTCCTTATCCAGCATACTTCAGTTGCACTTCAACAATTACCAAATAATTGTCTGTGTGTGAATGTTGTTGTGCCTCCAAATGCTGCTGTGATATTACGTAGATTGGTGTCAAAAAAAAAAAAAAAAAAAACCCTTTAAAGTCATTAACTTCAATTACATCAATTCCCCCTTCCATTTCTCTTGAAGATAATTTTCAATCATATATACTTGATTAAACTCTTGCCCCAACACACATTTTACATGTATTTATAGCTGAACTTATTCCAAATATGCAGACCCTAATAAAACTTTCGCCAGACAGCTGTGAATGCCTTCTGATACCCATGCTGCCCATCCTCTTCCTTCGCTGTTATAATAAAGTAGATATTCATGCTCTTATCCAGTTACTACTTCTGCCCTAATATTTCCATATCTTCTCAGAATTTTAAAACATTTACTTGTGTTTTTTTTCAGTATCATCAATGCATTCAGTTTTACTAGTTCCTTTGATAAACATCGGCATGATGTCAGATCTCTTAAGTTAACACCCCTTCCCCAAGTGAACTAAAACGAGCACCAGGAGGAGAAACGAAAAGCATTTCTATCAGCACAATTCACCTTATAACTATTTGTCCATCTCATCCTCCTACTTCA
The DNA here is from genome assembly GCF_003255815.1 of Theropithecus gelada. Classification (NCBI taxonomy): domain Eukaryota; kingdom Metazoa; phylum Chordata; class Mammalia; order Primates; family Cercopithecidae; genus Theropithecus; species Theropithecus gelada. The sequence continues at coordinate 24,778,450 of NC_037673.1, read as the reverse complement.
GAATCAAGTTTTATGAAAATGTCTGTAGTGCTTTCTCCATTATTTTTCACCTCTAAATTACATGAACATGTTTTAGCCTCGCTGATCTATTCGAGTTATTTTTGCTAAGTTTACTCGTGGCATTAAAAAATAAATTACAAGGATATTTTATTTACATACTGATGACTACCAAATATCAACATCATAGATATTGCTCTCAATTTCCATATACTGATGACTTCCAAATATAAATGTCATAGATTTCGCTCTCAACTTCAGATCTATATATCAAATCACATATCCCTGGCTTCTTGATGTACTTTACACTCAACTGGTATTTAAATGAATATATCGTTAATTGCTCCACAAATTATAAAATATTTCTCCTCTTTTTTAGTCAGTGTCACCTCATTCCCCTTTTTCCTTTTATCCTGCCCATATGCAAAATATTGTTGATTCAAAATACCTCTTCTTACATTTATACACTTCTCTTTGTCTCCACTATACCTAGTCTAGAAAGAATTTCTCTTGCCTTGAAAAGAAAAACAGTCAACTGGTGCATACGGTAGCTCCTCCTTTTATGTGGGGATAAGTTCCAAGACCCCCAGCGAATCTGTGGATACCTGAAACTGCAAATAGCATATAAAGATTTTTATGCTATGTTTTCCCCATACATATATACCTATAATGAAGTTTAATTTATAAATTTGTCAGAGTAAGAGATTCACAAAAATAGCTAATAATAAAATGAACAATTATAACAATATACTTTAATACAAGTTGTGTGAATGTAGTTTCTCTCTCTTTCTCTCTTCTCTTGAAATATCTTATTGTATGTAGCAGTATTTGACTGTGGTTGACCACAAGTAACTGAAACCACAGATAAGGAGACACTACTGTATTCTTGCCTCTAGCCTTCGTTCTTTCTCAGACATTCTTCGCTCTCTTGGCAGGTGCATTTCTACACCAAAATATGCTCTATGTCATTTTAGTTTTAAGCCAATTCACTGAATTTATTCTTAGAATAAAACCTCAAACTCTGATCATGTTTAGCAAAGCTCATCAAGATCTAGTTCCTGAATTATTTGCCAAATTTACCTCCTGCCTTTCCCACTTGCCTATGTACAAAATGTTTCATTTTTTCTGTGAAAAACAACAACCCTTTTTTTTCTTGTGCCCACCTAATGAGTTCATTCCTGTTGGTACTCTTATTCAATATCACTATATCAGAATTCTTAGAAGTCATGTTGCATCACACAATAGCCAGACAGATGCAAAATTTAGGTGATGAAAAATAAATTGACACAAACATGATGCTTTTATTGAAAGAAGTTGACATTTCATAGTTTGAAACATAGAGTATTGATTAGTTGTGGTTTAATTTACATCATGAATCAAAATATTGTCATAAAAATAAAACGCTAAATATATAAGATACTTAAAATCATAGAAAAGAGGCAGTAAGGAAAACTTTTTAGAAAAATCCTGGATTTTCCACATTTGTTGTATGATTTTGTCTTAATTTAAAAATGATTTTTGGAGAAATAGATATGGCAGTCTTTTGGTACTTGTGGCACCTATTCTGGCTGGATTCACATGTCATAATCTCAAAGCTTTACTGTTTGATCTGCCCTCTAAGAGTACTCTAGGCTTTGTCCAATATAGAGCTTTGAACGCATGTTTGCTTTTTAATTTTATCTTTATCTGCTAAAGAAAGTAGCATCAATGTTCATGCTTAAAGGGTCTGTGCTAGCTCCTGAATATATATTTGTCACATTAATGAATGATTGATTCTTTCAGCAGAGTAAGAGCATGAAAGATGATGCTATTACTAATTATTGATCAAGCAAAATTAATTATTCCATAAACAACAATATTCTGTATATGAAATAGATTGATTAATCTTTCTTGTTCTCTATCATTAAATAGGCTATATTCAGAACATATTGAGCATAAATATCATTGTAACTGAGTAAAACATGAAGAAAATTGTAGAATATATTCTAAATATGTAATAAAAATCTATTAGAAATGAATAAGAAAGTAAGACTTATTCAATGCTTTGTTGAGTCCTCATGAATGGGATTAGTCTTCTTACAAGAACAAGCTGAATAGCTAGCTAGTTCTCTTTGCACCATGTGAAGATACAAAAAGAAGTCAACCATCTGTAATCTGGAAGGAAGCATTTATCAAAATCTGACCATTCTGGCATCCTCATTGCAGACTTCCAGCCTCTAGAACTGTGAGAAATACGTTTCTGTTATTTATGAATCTGCTAGTCTAAGGTACTTTGATATAGCAGCCTGAACTAGCATGCTGGCTATGGGAGAAGCAGCAGCATATATTGGAGCTGATTCAGAATATATAGAGCATTTTGGAGAACCTTGCCTCAGCCCTGCAAAATATTGCCAGCTACTTGACACTTGTTTTAGTCTGTTCTAACACTGCAATAAAGAGCTACAGGAGACTAGGTAATTTACGAAGATAAGAGGTTTAATTGACTCACAGTTACACAGGCTGTACAGCAAGCATGACTGGGAGGACTCAGGAAACTTACAATCATGGTGGAAGGCAAAGGGGGAAGCAAGCATGTCTTACCATGGTGGAGCAGGACTGAGAGAGTGAAGGAGGAAGTGCTACACAATTTTACACAACCGGATCTCACAAGAACTCATTCTCTATCACCAGAACAACAAAAGGAAAATCCATCCCCATGATCCAGTCACTTCCCATCAGGCCCTTCCTCCAACACAGAAGATCACAGTTCAACATGAGATTGGCGGGGGACATAGAGTCAAACTACATCAGCACTTAACTGAGTCTTTAAAGGGCTACTTTACTGTTCTGTGAAGTCATCTGCTTCAGTACATTGGGGAACATGGTAAGATCAGTGAATTCCATTGTAGATTACCACACTTTTGTTGTGAAGGGGGTCTCTTGGTCAGAGGCAATGCTGTGTGGAGTACTATGACAGTGGTTTAAGCATTCTGTCAGTCCATGGATGGCAATTGTGGTAGAAATACTGCATTTAGGGAAGGCAAATATGTATGCATAGTGTCTATTCCAGTAAGAACAGTAAGAAAAAAGTTCTGGCTCTTCCATGATAGAAGTGATCCAATGTAATGAACCTGCTACCAAGTTGCTGAATAATCACCCTCGGAAATAGTGTTGATCTCTGCTGCTGTTGGCAGATTGGGTACTTTGCTGTTGTCATAACCAGGTTGGCCATGATGAGGAAGTCCATGTTGCTGAAACCATGCATAACTTCCAACCTTGCCACTATGAACCCTTTGTTCATGAGCCCATATGAAATCCCAAAATTTTCTCATCACATGTTTCTAAGCCCTGAACATCCAGCCACATCACTGCTTACAGTCAATGAATCAGTATATAGGCACATGTGCCTGTATCTTTTTCCAAGCAAAGTGAACAGTCAGGTGTGCTGCTCTTAGTTCTGCCCACTGGTAATTTTGGTTTTCATCAATGTTCTTCAGAAATGTCCCAAAAAGGGGCTGTAGTGCTACAGCTGTCTACTTTTGAGTAGTGCCTGCATTTTATGTATAACCACCTGCAAACTGAGCCCAAGTATTCTCTTTGTGTTAACAAATTGTAGGGAACTCTTTCCGAGGCCATAGGTGCAGACTGGAAGAGAGAAGACCACGTAGCAGGAGCAGGGACCATGGTCATTTGGACCACTTTTTCATATAACTTCCTTGTGACTTCAGGACCTACTGGGGATCAATTACATATAAACCATTTTGATTTGATTATAAATTGCTGCTGTGTGTGCCTAAATGTGTGATGTGGCGGGTCACATGACATCTGGTTTGTGATGGGTAGCTCAGATTGCACAGTAACTTGTCAACTCATGGTTAATCATTCAGGTTTTTAATAAAGTCCAATAGCAGACCAAGACCTGTCTTTCAAAAAGAGAGTAGTTATCTACTTGCTCCAAAACCCTAAGGTATTGTGCAGCCACTCACCTATAGGGATATGCCATTGGTTTCAAGTAGTATATCTATTTGCCACTAACACTCCAAGCACTATTAAATCTGCAAAGTTATATGGTAGAGTGTCAGAACAACTAATTCAACATCTTGGACCTGTTGCAGAGCCTTCTGTTGTCCTTGGCCCCATTCAAATTAGCCGCTTTTCAGGTCACTGGTGGAATGGGTCATATTAGCACACCTAAATGAGGAATGCGTTGCTTACAAAATCCAAGTAGACCCAGTAGGTATTATTCCTCCTTCTTTATTGTAAGACAACTTCTTTATCTTAGAAGAAATACCTTGACAAGTCTCACACCACTGAACCGCTAGAAATGTCAACAAAGACAGAAGTCTCCTGAATTTTAGTTATGAGTTGAAGATTTTATTTCTCATCCTCTGATGCAGAAACGTCTTATCACTAAGTGTAGAGTAGTAATTACTTCTTGATTACTAGGTAATGTGCTGGGTACTTTATGCAGCGTAATGTCGTCAATGTAATGAACTAGTATGATATTTTGTAAAAGATAAAGGCAATCAAGTTTGCTGCAAACTAAGTGATGGCAGGGATGAGGTCTTGAAATACTGAGATAGAGCAGTGAAGGTGTATTGCTGATCTTGCCAACTGAAATTACACTGCTTCTGGTGAGTTTTATTGACGGTTATGAAGAAAAAGGCATTTGTCAGACCAATAGCTGCATACTAGGTACCAGGGGATATGTATTTCTTTTCTAGTAATGAAACCACATCTGGTAAAGCAGCTGCAATTGGCATCATCACCTGGTTGAGCTTATGATAATCTACTGTCATTTTTCAAGATCCATCTGTCTTCAGCACATGCGAAACAGGTAAGTTAAATGGAGATATGATGAGAATCACTACCCCTACATCTTTCAAGTTCTTGATGGCAGCATTAATACTTGCAGTCTCTCCATGAAGAATATGGTGTTACTTTAGTTCATTATTTTGTTATGTGGAGGAGGTTTTAGTGGTTTCCATTTGACCTTTTCTGTTATAATATCCCTCACTTCACTGGTTGGGAACTAATGTAGGGATTCTGCCAGGTGTTGAATATGTCTGTTGAATAGGAGCATTTAGCCAACGCCTGTATCCCCATTGTATCTTGGAAGCAACTAACTTGTTTTTATTTTACAGGCTCATAGGTGGAAGAGACTTGCCTAGTCTCACAAGAGACTTTGGACCTGTACTTTTTGGTTAGTGCTGGAATGAGTTAAGACTTCGGCAGACTGTCGGGGTGGCATGATTATGTTTTGAATTGTGAGAAGGAAATGAGATTTGAGAGGGGCCAGGGGCAGAAAGATACAGTTTGGCTCCATGTCCCTTTCCAAATCTCATGTTGAATTGTAATCCACATGTGTTAAAGGTGGGGCCTGGTGGAAGGTGATTAGATCATGGGGGTGATTTCTAATGGTTTGGCGCCATACCCCTAGTGCTGTCTCATGATAGAGTTCTCACAATATCTGGGTGTTTAAAAGTTTGTGTGTGGCCGGGCACGGTGGCTCATGCCAGTAATCCCAGCACTTTGGGAGGCCAAGGCGGGCGAATCACCTGAGGTCAGGAGTTTGAGACTAACCTGGTCAATAAAACCCCGTTGTTACTAAAAATACAAAAATTAGCCAGGTGTGGTGGCAGGTGCCTGTAATCCCAGCTACTTGGGAGGCTGAGGCAGGAGAATTGCTTGAATCTGGAAGGTAGAGGTTGCAGTGAGCTGAGATCATGCCATTGCACTGCAGCCTGGGAGACACAGCAAGACTCCAGCTCTTAAACAACAACAACAACAACAGTGGATGTCATTTCTGACTCTTTGCTCTCTCTTTCTCTCCTACAACCATTTGAAGAAGGTCCTTGCTTCCCCTTCACCTTCTACCATGATTTTAAGTTTCCTCAGACGTCCCAGGCATGCTTCCTGTTAGGCCTACAGAAAAGTATGCCAATTACATATCTTTTTCATAAATTACCCAGTCTCAGGTAGTCCTTTAAAGCAGTGTGAAAATGGACTAATACATTGATGTTTTGGGTCTCCTGGAATTAATGTCAGTTCAGGGCCAGTGTCCAGTAGTTCCCAAAAGGCCTGATTATTTTCCTGTATTCAATGCAGAATTATTTAGATAAAAGGCCATAGGTTTCTTCATTCAAGGGGTTCTAGGTCTGTAGTACCTAGTTCTGGGAATTGATTGTGAGGTCATGACTGTTTTTCAGATTAAACTTAGCCTTTTGTTGACTTGACCTACAACTTTTGTATTTAGAGAGATCAAATAAGAATTTAGCAGGCTTGGCCGGGCGCGGTGGCTCAAGCCTGTAATCCCAGCACTTTGGGAGGCCGAGACGGGTGGATCACGAGGTCAGCAGATCGAGACCATCCTGGCTAACACGGTGAAACCCCGTCTCTACTAAAAAATACAAAAAATTAGCCGGGCGAGGTGGCGGGCGCCTGTAGTCCCAGCTACTCGGGAGGCTGAGGCAGGAGAATGGCGTAAACCCGGGAGGAGGAGCTTGCAGTGAGCCGAGATCCGGCCACTGCACTCCAGCCTGAGCCACAGAGCGAGACTCCGTCTCAAAAAAAAAAAAAAAAAAAAAAAAGAATTTAGCAGGCTTTTTGTCTACTTCGCTTCTAAAAATTTCATGATCAACTAGCCCATACCATAGGTCTGTGCAGGTGAGACTATTCTGATTGTTGCTTTGACAGTGCTATCCATTATGGTAACCATGCTAACCTTTCCTTTCATTGTTGAATGCTGCCACTTGGTCACTGCCACTCCAGGATCCAATTACCACTACTGTATTTAGGTTTCCCAGATCAGTGACTGCAATTCCCACTGAGAGGTCTGCTTTACAGACTAGCAGTGACAGAGCTTTTCAAGGAAGCCAGGGCTCCTTGTGTGTGATGGGTCACAAATTGTTCTCACAATATTGTTAATGGTGTGTCTTCTGGACCCTCCCAGTGGTCTTCAATGGCAAATTCACTCTAACATTCCAATCTCCCTAAGCCTTTTTAACCCTTCCTCTGCCTTATATCAAGGCATATTTGAACTTCCCTATTTGCTTACTGTGGGCAACCTTTGGTTCGTATTTTAGCCTACCAATCAACCGTTAGAGCTCTTCCAAATTTCTCAAGCTCCAATAGTAAATACAGAATCTCTGCTTAGTGAACCCATATCAACAAACTTAAACTGATCCAACTTTATGTTCCTTTCACAATTATGCCACATTTTTAATATCTATTCCCACACATGTACCCTAGATTTGTTTATAAACTACAAACCTCATGTGGTTCTTTTGAAGTCTAGCATACTTTTTCACGGGTCGCATTTTATACCTCACCTTTAAAGGGCTCCTGGAACTTCAGTCGAGTTATAGAAGTAGAAGAAAAATGGGGTGGTAGGGGTAAGTCCTGAGAAAATTAGCATTGTCTTGCATGACAACTGCCTTAGGGAAGCCACTACACTTTTCCTAGGCATTGTAGGATTAATCTGCTCAGTTATGGATGGAGCGATCTCTACCACTAGGGTTGGGGTGGTAAATTTTATTAGGGTTGGGGGAGGACATTTCATTAGGGGTGGGGAGACCATTTCTATTGGAAGTAAGGAGCCCTCATTTAATGATAAAGAACTTATTAGAATTCAGGGGCTCAATGTCCCAATTTAATTGGGGATTCACACATGTTCACATGAAAATTTATGGCATCTCATTCTTTCTCAGTCAATGCCCTCACTTTAACCATAGACACCCTATGAATCTGGGAGTTCAACTTGCATTGTAATTCAGCCAATTGGAAGATGAGATTGTGTTTCATTCTCAGCTGTCTCAGCTTTGTGGCTACAGGAAATAAGAAGCTCCTTCAGGGTATATTTAGATGCCTTCAGGTCGTTTATGCAGTGTTCGAGCTGAGAATTTAAATCCCTGAACTTATCCTTTTCTTTTAGCACTTCATCCAGAACTAGTAGAAGCAAAAAGCTAATCCCATTGTATTCATTAGTTTTTCAAAAATATTTGAAAATATTACATAAAGAGTCACTCAGCTCCTTGTTTCTTATAAGTGGCTAACTAGGAGTATTTAATGGACATATTTTGTATAATTCCATCACTAGATTACACTATGGACTATCAACACGGTCTTTGTTATAAAAAAATAGAGCCATTAGAATATATTTTTTTTTACTTCTTTTTTTTCAACTTTTATTTTAGGCTCAGGGGGTACACATGCATGTATATTACATGGATAAATTGTGTGTCACTGGGGTTTTGTGTACAAAGGATTTTGTCACCCAAGTAGTAAGCATAATATCCGACAGGTAGTTTTGTGAACTTCACGCTTCTCCTAACCTCCTGCCTCAAGTAGGCCTCACTGTCCATTGTTCTCATCTTTGTGTCCATGTGTACTCAATGTTTAGCTTCCACTTATAAGGTTGAATAGGCAGTGTTTGTTTATTTGTTTCTGCATTAATTTGCTTAAGATGATGACTTAAAACTGCATCCATGTTGCTGCAAATGACATGACTTCATTCTTTTTTATGGCTGTGGAGTATTCCATGGCACCTATGTACCACATTTTCATTATCTAGTCTACTGTTGATGGGCACCTAGGTAGATTCCATGCCTTTATTACTGTGAGTAGTGTTGCAATCAACACACAAGTGCATGTGTCTTTTTGGTAGAAGAGTTTATGTTCTTTTGAGTGTACACCAAGTAATGGAATTTCTAGGTTAAATGGTATTTCTGTTTTAAGTTCTTGAAAAAACCTCCAAACTGCTTTCCACAGTGGCTGAACTAATCTACCTTCCCACCAACAGTGTGTAAGCAATCCCTTTTCTCTACAACTTTGCCATATGTTATTTTTGACTTTCTAATTATAGCCATTCTGACTGATATGAGATGGTATCACATCATGGTTTGATTTGCATTTCTCTAATGATTAGTGAGTGATATTGAGCATTTTTTCATAGATTTGTTGGCTGCTTATATTACTCTATTTTCACACTGCTGTAAAAATACTACCTGAGACTGGGTAATTTATAAAAGAAAGAGGTTTAATTGACTCACAGATCCACTTGGAGGCCTCACAAAAGTTACAATTATGGCAGAAGGCAAAGGGGGAGAAAGGGCTTTCTTCACATGGTGGCAGGAGATAGAAGTGCAAGCAGGGGAAATGCTAGATGCTTAGGAAACCATCAAATCTTGTGAGAACTCACTTGTTATCATGAGAACACCATGGCCTAAACTGCCCCCATGATCCAACCACCTCCTACCAGGTCCCTCCCTCGGCACATGGAGATTAGGGGGTTACAATTCAAGATGAGATTTGGGTGGGGACACAGTCAAACCATATTACTGCTTATAGGTCTTCTTTTGAGTAGTATTTCCTCATGTCATTTGCCCATTTATTAATGGGGTTGTTTTTGCTTGTTGGTTTATGCTCCTCATTAATTCTAGATATTAGACTTTTGACAAATGCATAATTTGCAAATATTTTCTCCCATTTTGTAGGTTGTCTGTTTATTCTCTTGATAGTTTCTTTTGCTGTGCAGAAGCTCTTTAGTTTAATTAGGTCACACTTAATCTATTTTTGTTTTTGTTGCAATTGCTTTTGGAGACTTCCTCATGAAGTATTTGTCAGAGACTATGTCCAAAATGGTAGTTCCCTTATTTTCTTCTAGGGTTTTGTAGTGTCAGTTCTTATATTAGAGTCTTGAATCCATCTTGAGTTGATTTTTTTATATGGCTAAAGGAAGGGGTCTGGTTTCAATCTTCTCTACATGACTAGATGGTTGTCCCAATACCATTTATTGATTAAGGATTCCTTTTCCCATTGCTTATTACTTTCAACTTTGTTGAAAATCAGATGGTTGCAGGTATGCAGCTTTATCTCCATATTCTCAAACCTGTTCCATTGGTCTTTTGGTCTGGTTCTGTACCTGCACCATGATGTTTTGACTACTATAGTCTTCTAGTATAGTTTAAAGTTAAATAGTATGATGCCTCTGGCTGTTTGTTTGTTTTTATTTTCCCCCCTAGGATTATTTTGGCAATTCTGGCTTTTTTTGTGGGTTCCATATGAATTGCAGAATAGTTTTTTTCTAATTTTACAAAATATAATGTTGGTAATTTGAAAGGAATAACATTAAATCTGTAAATTGCTTTGGCCAGTATGGACATTTTAACTATATTAATTCTTTCTCTCCATGAGAATTAAATATTTTTCTATTCGTTTGTGTTTTCTCTGATTTCTTTCAGCAGTGTTTTGTAAGTCTTACTATGGAGATCTTTCACTACCATAATTAGCTGTATTCCTAGGCATTTTATTCTTTTTGTGGCTATTCTAAATGAGATTATATTCTTAATTTGACCATCAGCTTGAACATTATTGGTGTATAGAAATGATACCAATTTTTGTACGTTGATTTTGTATCCTAAAACTTTACTGATGTTTTTATCACTTCTAGAAGCCTTTTTGCAGAGACTCTGAGGTTTTCTATCATATCATCTGTGAAAAAAAAAAAAAAAACTTTAAAATGCTCTTCCTTCAACAAGTGCACAGTATAATAAATTAATTATTTGTAAGTAATTAATTTGGCAACTAATTACTAAAAAGTTAGATAAAAAGAAAATATGTATGAAGTTGAATTTCAGAAAGGGTGAATTTGAAATAACAGCAGAGTGTTGCCTTTTTTTTATTATTATACTTTAAGTTCTGGGGTACAAGTGCAGAAAGTGCAAGTTTGTTACATAGGTATACACGTGCCATGGTGGTTTGCTGCACCCATCCAACTGTCATCTGCATTAGGTATTTCTCCTAATGCTATCCCTCCCCCAGGCTCCCACCCACTAACAGGCCCCGGTGTGTGATGTTCCCCTCCCTGTGTCCATGTGTTCTCATTGTTCAGTTCCCACTTACGAGTCAGAACATGTGGTGCTTAGTTTTCTGTTCTTGTGTTAGTTTGCTGACTATGATGACTTCCACGTTCATCCATGTCCCTGCAAAGGACATGAACTCATTCTGTTTATGGCTGCATAGTATTCCATGGTATATATGTGCCACATTTTATTTATCCAGTCTATCATTGATGGACATTTGGGTTGGTCCCAAGTCTTTGCTATTGTGAACAGTGGTGCAATAAATGTACCTGTGCATGTGTCTTTATAGTAGGATAATTTACATTCCTTTCAGTATATACCCAGTAATGGGATTGCTGGGTCAAATGACATTTCTAGTTCTAGATCCTTGAGGAATCGCCACACTGGTTGAACTAATTTACAGTTCCACCAACTGTGTAAAATCATTCCTATTTCTCCACATCCTCTTCAACACCTGTTGTTTCCTGACTTTTTAATGATCGCCATTCTAACTGGTGTGAGATGGTATCTCACTGTGGTTTTGATTTGCATTTCTCTAATGACCAGTGATAATGAGCTTTATCTCATATGTTTTTGGCTGCATAAATGTCTTCTTTTGAGAAGTGTCTGTTCATATCCTTCTCCCAGTTATTTGAAGGGGTTGTTTGTTTTTTTCTTGTAAATTTGTTTGAGTTCTTTGTAGAATGTGGATAATAGCCCTTTGTCAGAGGGATAGATTGCAAAAATTTTCTCCCATTCTGTAGGTTGCCTATTCACTATGATGATAGTTCCTTTGGCTGTGTAGAAGCTCTTTAGTTTAATTAGATACCATTTGTCAATTTTGGCTTTTGTTGCCATTGCTTTTGGTGTTTTAGTCATGAAGCCTTTGCCCACTCCTGTGTCCTGAATGGTATTGCCTAGGTTTTCTTCTGGCGTTTTTATAGTTTTAGGTCATATATTTAAATCTTTAATCCATCTTGAGTTAATTTTTGTGTAAAGTGTAAGGAAGGGATCCAGTTTCAGCTTTCTGCATGTGGCCAGCCATTTTTCCCAACACCATTTATTAAATAGGGAACCCTTTCCCCATTACTTGTTTTTGTCAATTTTGTCAAAAATCAGATGGTTGTAGATGTGTGGTGTTATTTCTGAGGCCTCTGTTCTGTTCCATTGGTCTACATATCTGTTTTGGTACCAGCAATGCTGATTTGGTTACTGTAGCTTTGTAGTATAGTTTGAAGTCAGGTACTGTGATGCCTCCCGCCTCCAGCTTTGTTCTTTTTGCTTAGGATTGTCTTGGCTATATGGACTCTTTTTTGGTTCCATATGAAATTTAATATAGTTTTTTCCAATCTGTGAAGAAAGTCAGTGGTAGCTTGATGGGAATAGCATTTAATCTATAAATTACTTTGGGCAGTATGGCCATTTTCATGACATTGATTATTCCTATTCATGACCATGGAATGTTTTTCATTTGTTTATGTTCCTCTCTTATTTCCTTTTGGCAGTCATTTGTAGTTCTCCCTGAAGTGGTCCTTCACATCCCTTGTAAGTTTTATTCCTAGGTATTTTATTCTCTTTGTAGCAATTGTGAATGGGAGTTCACTCATGACTTGGCTCTCTGGTTGTCTGTTACTGGTGTATAGAAATGCTTGAGATTTTTGCACATTGATTTTTTGTCCTGAGACTTGGCTGAAGTTGCTTATCAGCTTAAGGAGATTTGGGGTTGAGACAGTGGGATTTTCTAAATATATAATTATGTCATCTGCAAGCAGGGAAAATTTGACTTTCTCTTTTCCTAATTGAATACCCTTTATTTCTTTATCTTGTCTGATTGCCCTGGCCAGAACTTCTAATATTATATTGAATAGGAGTGGTGAGAGAGGGTATCCTTGCCTTGTGCTGGTTTTCAAAGGGAATGCTTCCAGTTTTTGCCCATTTGGTATAATATTGGCTGGATTTGTCAGCTCATCTGAATGTTGTCTTTAGACTGTTGAGTGGGGTATCCAGGGGGAACAATTTTCATTCTGCTTGATCATTCTGCTTTTTATTTCTTTCAAGATATTAGATGTCTAGATAGTCCAGGATGACTAGAGCTATTATGCTGTGTTCCAAACCACTTTTTAAATTTTATTCAAAAAGCACCATGTAGTTTCCTATTTTAATAGTGTGAAAAATAAACTCCAAAACATTGCAACTTTTTTCTCTGTAGTTTTATCTTTAGCACAGCTTGACTCATCATAATTTTACCGTTAAGTATCACCTGCATTAATAGATCAACTAGGTATCAATAAATTTCTGTGGAAAATGAAATTATCACAAGATCAGAATTGAAGAACCAGTCTCATTTCATCTAATATGAAGAGGATCAACATACATAAAGTTGTATGTGCATTTCTATTTTTACTATTGGTTTAGAGTAAATTGGCAAGTGAACATCTCAGCTCTTACATACTGTTTCTCATGAGAATGATTTCTTTCCCATTATGAGCTTCACTGATTATGTTTTTATTTTTATATGCTTATATTTCAAAATTTAATTTTAAAATTATTATTATATTTGATGAATTCTAGCAACATGTACATATGTCTTCAAATTATCAGATATACACTTTGATTTCTTTCCGGGTTTTATACTTCTAACAGCATGAACCATTGTCCACACAATCCAAACTTGCTTTTCCCTGTTATGAGTGATGTGTTATATTTGTATATCTTTTTACCCCTCTGTGCTGTATTCAGATAAAAGAATGAATAAAAATGCCAATATTCTGAAAGGTTTTCCAGTTTCCTATATCATTTATTAACGTTTTTTTTCTTCTTGTGAATATCCCATGTGGGATCAGTTGAGGAGTTTGATGAGACATTACAAATTTATCACCAGACTCTCATAGGTCAGAAACTATACAAAGAGGTAAAAACTGCTCTCTCGCTCTCTCTCCCCCACTCCCTCTCTATATATAGTTGTAGATGTGTGTGTGGGGTGTGTGTGTGTGTGTGTGTGTGTGTGTATAAAATTTCAATAACTTGAAAGAAGCTGCTAACAGTCATTTATTCTTAAGACAACACTAAAAATAAATGTTTCTATAATATACAACTCTCAGCATATGAATTAATTTGTAAATTAGTTGCACACAACCTGTGGGTATTAAAAAAAAATATAGGTGAAGCAACGATTCCTGTACACTAGTTACTTAGCTAAAGAATAATAAATGAAATAAAACTTAAATTAGGCTTTAAGGGAAGAAATAGAACTTAATAAATGAAAAAGGGGAGAATCAAGAAAGAGACATACTGATGAAATTACAAAAGTTGAGGAGATATGCATTTTCACAGAAGAAATCATTTTGTCATGGAATGATTTTGTTAATGGAAATCATTTTGTTAATGGAACATTGATGAGGAACAGCACCTTAGACAAGAATAGAGACGTAGAGGAGAAATCAGACTGTGCAGAACTGGAGACATTAACCAACTTGAAGTTATACTGCAAAATAACACAAATATTTTAGGTGTGTCTTTCTCATGGTATTCATAATGAACAGTGATTCAATTGTAAATGCATGCATATAATAGAAACTAAGTTTCAGAAAAAAGACACTAATTACAAATCAAGAGAAATCTAAATGCAATATTCCTGCCATGTTAAGCATAGTGTGCAATTAACTGAATTAAGGATAACCAAATTGCCAAGCTTCTAAAAAAGTACAAGACTTGATAGTCACAATAGAAGAATTTGAATAATAAAAGAAAAAAGATAAGTTAGTGAAGACATAATCTTTCTTCATCTAGATAATAAGAATGTTTGAGATGTTATTAACATAACTATAATAGTTGTACTGTCTTTATTATTTGGCATTTTCCTAGACATATATCTTACTGTTTTTCTATAAGAATCTAAAACTGGTCTTTAGAAATATATCAATATTTTTGTAATTGGAAAAAATCATTAATTTTACATGAGTATTTTGTTGTCATTCCTTTTTTTAAGACTGAGCAGTATAAGATATTTATGAATTATTCAAAATAAGACATTCAAAAAAGTGTATATGCAGCTGGAAACAACACAACACCCATGTATTAAATAAATGAAGACAAACTTTTACCTCCTTATAATTTTTAATGAGAGTCTTGGAATTGCTTTGTTCCTGGTTTATAGTAGTATGAAATAATAGTGGAGAGAGTATTTTTTTGCCTTTCAGGAGTTCTGATAATGCAGCTTTTAAGTCTTTTCAATAAAGTAGATTTATAAAAATCGTTACGGACAAATAGAAAACAAAGTAAAACGTTGTTATGAAATAAAACAGAGAAACAGCAAATAAACCAAGGCAGTTGAGCAAAACAGTGTAATTGAAATTTAAAGTTCCCTGGTTTGTAGTTCCAAATTTCCAACAGTAAGGTACAGTCTATTCAGTTCTGTTCTTGCTGATTGAATCAAGCAGGAATGAGTTCACACCATATAAATAAATAATCAAATAACTTGGCATTTGAGGGCAATCGAATGAAGTTTGTGGAGTGCACAGATTTGGAAAATCAAACTTCCTCTGGAGTCCAAAGTCTTTGGCTGACCGAAGAGTCTAAGAACAGAAGTTCTGGCAAATCCATACACTAAATAATATCGCTCTAAATTTGTGGATATCTCACCTCTAAATTTATAGATATCTCTGTCCTCAGACATAGAGAACCTTTTGGAGAGTCAATTTTTATCCTTAGAACCATAAAAACATTATACGGATTTTTGAAATATAGAAAATTATAACAGATAAATGTTTCTTACAGAGATTGACAATTGAAATTATAATGGACTTTACTCAGAAATCATTGCCAAAGTAAAAGCAGTATCTACATTGTTTTTCTGTACTTATCATTGGAACTTCGTAATCAACTACATCCAGTTAGTATATAAATCAAGGAAAACAACTCTACTCTGGGACTTTCCTTTGAGAGGAAAACTACTGCCTTCATTGGCTAGGGTCATTAAGAATGTAATGGCCTCTTAAGCCTGAAATCTAGAGGAGTGAATCAGAATGTCCTAATGTACTGGTTAATGATGCTTTTGTATTACCAATTACCAGCAAAACCCATTGCATTAAAATGAACAGTCTTGGATTAAATGTTAGTATGGATATCACGGTCTGTTCATAGCTATATGTATTAATAATGTATAAGTATCTTCATATTCTTTATAAAAACAGCATTTTATAAAATGTAAATGAATGAGTGAATAAATGAATGGTTTCAGCATAGTATGTGACTATTAATAAATATCAGAACTGCTTATGTTCCATAAATATTTGGAATTCACATAATGTATATATAGGTAGTTAATTTCATTCAAAATTTCAATATTTTCCCTCAGAAATGTATAACCCTATCTAACTGCAGTGAAACATCAAAAAATCCCAATTGAGGGACATTCTACAAAATGTGTGACCACTACTGCTCAAAACTGTCAAGGTCATCAAGAAAAGGGAAAAAACTCTCACAATCCAGAGGAGCCCAAGAAGCTACGACAACTAAATGTTATGTAGCCACCTGGATGGGATCCTGGACTAGAAAAACGTCAGTAGGGAAAAACTAACGAAGTAAAAATAAACTCTGAAGTTTAGTTAACCGTGATGTACTTAAATTGGCTCTTTCACAGTGAAAAATACACTATAGAGGTTCTTAAAATTGACATTTTATTGAAGAGAGTACAATAAAATTGTAATCACCAAACCAATTCTTCATATGTCCTTGGTATCTTTGCAATATTTAAAGTACAATAAGTTCTTACAAAACATTGTCTGTAAGTTTTTGGAAACTTCTGCTTTAAGCAAACAACATATAACAAAGCTTGACTGGGTCAGTGGCTCACACCTGGAATTCCAGTACTTTGGGGAGTCGAGGTGGACAGATGGCTTAAGCTCAGGGGTTCAAGACCAGCCTGGACAACATGGCAAAACAATGTCTCCACAAAGAAACAAAAAATGAAAGTTAGCCAGCTCGGTGGTGCATGCCTATGGTCACAGCTACTTGAGAAGCTAGGTGGGAAGATCACTTGAACCCAGAAAGGTGGAAGCTACAGTAAGCCATATTCATGCCTTGGTGACAAAGTGACACCCTGTCTCCAAAATACATGTATACATACACACATACATGCATATAGGGGAACTGATTTATTTTTCTCATCAACATCATATTATCAAACTACTTTGAAGGAAATGATGTTATTCAGGATCTGCTATATGTCTTTTTACTTAAAGTTGCAATTGCCAAAAACCCACTGACAATGTTAAGGATACTATACTTCATCTGTGGGGACTACTTTTCTCTATAATCTATCATTTTATGGCAAGTTAAACCAATTAACAGATTAGTTAAACTACTTGTTAAAGTAAATTAGTTATTAAATTGACAGTTTTTAAGTCAAAGTAATACAGAATAATCTAGTTATCTTAAGTTTTAAACAATGAACATTTGTAATATTGCTTCAGAACATAATGTCTCAATATTTTCTACAGAAATATTAGCACTTGTATCTTCATATTTTCTACAGTAATTATAGCACTTGACAAGATAGTCAGAAATAAGACCATGTTAAAAGCAGGAAACTAATGTGAATAAGTCAAAAGCAAGAAAAGAAATATAGAATATTTATTTTCTTTTCTCCATATTAATATGTGCATTTTCCCCAAGTCCACGTTCAATACTCATAACTCAAGTAGATATGCATTGCTTCCGCATAATTTAAAAAACTTGTGAGATGAATGAGTAAATAATTTTAACTCGAACTAATACTAAAAGCTATCAGACTAGTACTACTAAATGGGGTAATAGGAATAATCTAATACTCATGTAGCTTATACACTAAAACTTTAATATCCTCATAAGTAACCATGAAACAAATGAGGAAAGAAGGAGCACAAATATTTTAGCAAGAGCAGATGTCTCATTTTCAGAGCCTATTGTGTAAATAAACATTGTTGGTTAGAAAGGCTCAAGGAGAGGGAGAGAGATGGGAAGATGACTTGGTGGTGGAGCAGTCAGAATACAGAAAACATCTGGATTAAATTTGACATCTTATAAGGGAGTGGTTTGTGGTGCCCCAAAACAATTATAATGCTAATCTCTAAGATCACTGATCACAGATCACCATAACGGATATTATAACAATAAAAAAGAGTTTTAAATTGTACAAGAATTACCAAAATGTGGCAGAGATACAAAGTGATCACATCCTGTTGGAAACATGGTGTCAACAGAATTCCTCATGTAGTGTTATCAGAAACCTCCAATTCATAATAAACATAGTATCTGCAAAGAACAATAAAATAAAGCACAATAAAATAAGGCCTTAAATAAGGCATTTAAGATCCCAGACATTCTCTGAGGGGAAGGAATTTGAGAGTAGTTTACCTGAGTGGTCTGGTTCAGGGTCGGTCCCAAGGTTGCAGTCACGCCCATTGCCTGAGGCTGCACCCATCTCAATGTTCAACTGTGGTGGCAGAATCAACTTCCAAGTTCACTCATATGATTGCTGGCAGGAGGCTTTTCTTCTTTGCCATGTTGGTCATTCCTCAGGATTGTTCATGATAGGGTTTGTTTCTCTCAAAGCAAGTGATATGAGAGAAAGAGCAGGTGAGCAAGAGGGCCCAAGATGGAATTTAGTCTTTTATAACCTAAACTCAAAAGTGGCATACCATCACTTTTACCATATTCTATGTGTAACACGTATCAACCCTGGTACCATATAGAAGAAAAATACACAATTATAAATATATGGAAATGGGTATCTTTGGAGACCATCTTGAAGGCTGGATACTGCAACAACTCATGCTCTTCTAAGAGTTTACTGTTCTTTGGGGAAGGGTATAATAACCACCCCACATTGAGGAGAGCTATTCTATTCTCAATTCATACAAAGTAATAGACAACAGCAAGAGAACCATTCTATTATTCGAAAGCTTGATGTTATGACAACATCAAGAGCAAAAATTATTTCTCCGACCTCAATTCTAAAGTCTTTAACAGTCTATTTTATCTATTCTAATGAAAATTTGTGTAAAATAGTCTCTATTGAAAGGTAGTCTAATATTACATTGAGAGGTAAACAGAGATATAAGACAAGCATTTTTAGATTAACTATTTAAACTTTATTGTTGTTTCATTGCATTAGAGGAGCTGAAAAGTTATGAATTACAAGCTTAAAAGTTATGAATTATGCATTAGGCAAGCATAACAATGTATGTAATTGAATGGATCTAATTCCTGAATATAGTCAACCATATAATTATTTTACTATTGAAATGCATATCATTTAATTTTTTTCCAACCTAGTAGTAATTCATCAGAAAAATCACATTACTTTGGGTAGAAAAAGATATGTTTGTTTTAAATATCAACTTTTATAAGCACCATTCAATGTGGTGTTTGAAAGTGGTAAATTCTGAACTGGAATTTTTCTTAACCAATTTTCAAAGCATTTGACTTTCAAAGCATTGTTTAAAAGTATGCTCGACAGTGTAACCTTTATCAACAGATAAGGTCAATTTTAAACAAGCCAAAGTAAATACATCTCCAAAATTCATACCATCACAATAGCAATTTTTAAAGAAAGAAAGATAATAACCTTTTATAATTCTAATGTTTCCAAAATATATGCTTTCTTATATTGCTAAGTTGTACTGCTACACTGACTGCCACTAGGGGAATTTAAAAAACAAACAGTTATGAGCTGTTTCGAGAATTCAATATCCTGGCAACCTGCAGTTCATGACAGTTAGAGTCATGCTAATCATTTTGGAAATCATTCGGATATCGTTTTATAATACCAGTGAGAGTGGAAGTGGCAAATTATTTAGCTTTATATTGGTGTAATTCCATAATTAAGTAATTGGACTTGGAACAAACAGTTTACTACTTCCGTTTTAATTAACATTTCACTATATGACTACAGTACTGACTAAAAATACTATCTTCTGCCTACAGAGCCAATTATGATATGCATTATTATAAGTAATAAAATGTTTTACTAATCAAACATTTATGTTGATCAGACATTTTTATGCAATGGCAATTATAAGAAAAGGAATCAGGTTACCAGTGACAACTGTTCTTCATTAGTGTTGAGCATGTCCAGATTAGTCATATTTTGTGTTCCACTTAAAATATCCTTTCCTTAGAGAAATCTAGATTACTTTAAAAAGTCTTTAAATATTTCAAGATTCTAGCTGGGAAATGTTATTCTTATTTCATACTCTATTATTATGACATGATTTTATTACTAATACAGATTTAACTGGTGGGCAGATTTATCTAGCTAGCAACACAATTTTTACCAGCATAAAGAATTATAAACATTATGACTTCTGATTTGCACTTTTAATTTAGAACATCCCTCAGCTTAGATTACTTAACCAGCAAATATATCAC
Source organism: Theropithecus gelada (assembly GCF_003255815.1). Classification (NCBI taxonomy): domain Eukaryota; kingdom Metazoa; phylum Chordata; class Mammalia; order Primates; family Cercopithecidae; genus Theropithecus; species Theropithecus gelada. Next base: position 24,758,222 of record NC_037673.1, on the reverse strand, counting down.
TAAACATCTATAAAAAAACATAGAACATTAAAATGAATCTTTTTCTTTTTGAATTAATATTTGGCTCAATCTATACATAAAAATTCTATGTTAATAGAAGAATATCTCAGTTTTGTAAGTAAATATATTGAAATCAAATATTTGGACTATTGAAATATTTTATAATGAAACTAGTTATTCCAATATTTAGTAGAATTTTTTGCCATTTGATAACTTGTTATAGCTGCAAAAGTATTGTATGCTAGATTTAAAAATTTAAAAAAGAGAGATATAAAAAAATTATTTCACAGCTGACAATGACAAATGAACGCTTACTTGACTTTGTTTTCCACCGATAGGCACTAAAATATTGGACAAATTAGAAGAAATTAGCAAACAAGAAAGGTTTAAAAATCAGTGTCTTAAGTCTTCACTTTAAAAAATTAGGAAAAGACATAAAAATTTAACCCAAGAAAGTAGAAGTAAGCAAGAAATATATATGAGTGGGTACAAATAAAATATAATTTGAAATAAAATTAACTAAGATAAAAATTTATTCTTTGAAAAGTTTAATAAAACTGATAATCCTAAGGCGCAGTAAATGGAGTCAGAATGGAAATTTCCAGTATTAAGAACTAAAAGGGAGATATCATAGATGCTAGATTCTTTGCAAAATAAAAAAGGAATATAATAATAAAATATGTGACATAAATTTGACATATTTTTTAAAGGGATAATTTTTTGAAAGATCTAATAAAATTGATACAAGAGGAATGCAGACACCAATGATCCCTCTGTTTAATAATAATTTAAATTTGTAATGACAACCCACAACTTCAACCCAGATGACTTCGTTCATGGATTTTATCATACATTTAGGAAAAAATTAATAGCAATCTCATTCAAACATTTTAGAAAATAGCAAAGATAGACTATCCTTTGATTTTTTTTCTTGTAGGGTTAATACAGCCCTAGTACTAATTCTGATAATTATATTAGAAGGAAGGGAAGGGAAGGGAAGGGAAGGGAAGGGAAGGGAAGGGAAGGGGAAAGAAAGAAAAAGAAAAAAGAAAGAAAGAGAAAGAAAAAGAAAGAGAGAGAGAAAGAAAGAAAGAAAAAGAGAGAGAGAAAGAAAGAAGGAAGGAAGGAAGGAAGGAAGGAAGGAAGGAAGGAAAGAAAGAAAGAAAGAAAGAAAGAAAGAAAGAAAGAAAGAAAGAANAGGAAGGAAGGAAAGAAAGAAAGAAAGAAAGAAAGAAAGAAAGAAAGAAAGAAAGAAAGAAAGAAAGAAAGAAAGAAAGGAAGGAAGGAAGGAAGGAAGGAAGGAAGGAAGGAAGGAAGGAAGGAAGAAAGGAAGGAAGAAGAAAGAAAGGAAGGAAGGAGGAAAATTTGGTGTCTCAAAAAAATAGAAAAACCCTTGAATATTAGCAAATCATGTATAGTAAAATACTAAGTTGATAAAATATCATGACCAACTATATTCTATCCAATTAATGCAAAGTCAGTTTACTGTAAAAATAATCAGGTATATGTCCACATGAACACATTTTATATTACCACAGTAGGTACAGAAAAGTTATTTAACAAAATTCAACAATATTATTGATAAAACTGAGCAAACTAAAAACAAATTTCTTAATCTGAATAAAGTTATCTATATGACACCCACAATTATTATCACACTTACTGGTCAAATATTGGGCTTTTTAATACTAAAGTAAGGAATGAGGCAAGGATATCCACTATCACTGGTTCCATAGATTGTTACACTAGAGGTCTTACCTATTCCCATAAGGCAAGAACAAATCAGTTGACATCGTCAGAAGGAAATAGGCATAACTGCCCTTTTGGCAGATCAGGTCATTATTTACACAGGAATCCATATGGAATCTGCAAAAACTACCAGTACCCATACGTGACATTAGCAAATTTGCAGGATACAAGGTCGATTTTTTTTTTAAATTACATTTCAGATACTAGAAGCAAAACTTAAAAACTTAAAAATTAATTTCAGACAACCATGACTTTTAAAATCATTGAAAAGTATAAAATCCTTAAGAATATATTAAGCAAAACATACGCAAAACATTACCAAGACACTTTAAGTTTTTGAAAGGAGATACTTAAGATGTAAATAAATGTAGAGACAGAATGAGCTAATAAATTAGAATATTTTATATTTATCGATTCAATTGTCAACAAATTGATCTTTAGATTTAATACAGTCACAACAAAAATGTAACATTGTAACATTCTTTTTGGAAAAATTAGCAACTTTATTAAAATATTTTCATGAAAACTTAAAGGCTCTAGAATAGCTAATAATCTTAAAAATGATGAGTAAACTTTATTCCAGTAATTACTACAATGTTACAATAACCACAAGAGTGTGGTATTTGTGTAAGGAAAATTGAATAGATCAATGAAACAGAAGAGAGAAACCAGAGGTATTCTACATTTATTTTCTACAAAGATTCCAAGGAAGTTCAGTTGTGGTTAGATGGTAGAGAAAATAAATAAAACTTGAATTCTATCAAATGCTGGACTCTAACACATTTAAAAATGAATCATATACCTCACCCTAAATGCTGAAATATAAAAATCCACAAACTTATCAAAGAATATCTTCATGGTAATGAAGGATTTTTAATGAGATCACCTAAATCATTAACTATCAAGAAAATTTGCTAAATTGACTTAATTAATATTAAAATGTCTCACATCAAAAGACACCATTAGCAAAATAAAGTAGCAGCACGAAGTCAGAGCAAATACTCACAATATATACATCTAAGCAAGGACTATCATATAAAATGTACAATCAACTCTAGGAAATCAATAAGCAAATTATATGGCACACAGCATAATTAGCTATGAAGGAAATGCGCTTACAATGAAATCTAACCACAAACTTACTGACTAAGATGCTAAAATAAAAAATAGTGACACAATAAGTTGGAAATGCTGAAGAACAACTAGAACTTTTTATTATTTTGTTAGAAATACAAAATAGTAGAAACACTTTAGAAAATAGTGTGGCAAGTTTTAAAATATATATAATATTATAGATAAATCTATTCTGTATTCCAGTAATTCCATTTCAAGGTACTTAGCCCAGAATTTTTAAAAAGTCAGCAAAACAACCTATACAGGAATGATTCTTGTAGAGTTATTCCTGTAACCAAAAATGGGAAACAAATTACATGTCTAGCAAAAGAAAAAGAAAAAATGGAAATTCAAATTATACTGAGTGAAAACACCAGAAACACAATCATTTATATGCGTCAAATATTTATTAAAATCAAGTTGGTAAAATAAATTATGATTTCAGTGTACAACAGAATACTATTCAGCAATAAAATAAAATGCATTATGGTGCATGTAATTACATTAGGTGAAAAAAGTAAGAAACAAAATAATGTACACTCTATGATTGCAGTTTTTTGAAGATGAAGAAGATAAAAAATTATATCACGGTGTAAAAAAAAAAAAATCAGGCCAAAGATTGCTAATGGTTATGAGAATCTAGCGGAAAGTCACATAAGGGAAATACCGAGTTGAAGAAAATTTTCTATATTTTAATTCGGTTTTATTGTATTTACCTGAACTCATTAAATTTTACATTTAACATGTGTGCATTTCAATGTATAGCAATTTTAACTAAAATTAAAGATTTACAAACTTATCTGACTCTGTTTAGAAAAATACTGGAAAAGAAAATTGCTAACTTAATTTTTGTCTGAAGTATATTACTTTCATCAACAAAAAAGTCAGTTGAAATTTAATACTATTTACTGCATACAACAGCATATTCAAAATTTTATAATTCAAAGACCTCTGCTAAAGTTCATAATAATTCAAATGAGTCAAAACTTTAAAAGCTGCACTAAATACTTTAATTTTAAAGGATGTATTAAGAGACAATTTCAGAGGATTTTATAAACATGCAATTAGATTTATGATTTGACTATCATTTCAGGAAGTTGAGCACCTTTTTTATTTCAATATTGCTTTTTAAAATAATTTCAGTTATTTTCATAACTTTGATAACACTTTTTTAACAAGCAAAAACAAGTGATTCATTTAAAAGGAGGAAAACTGACAATATTCAACTCTTTTTAGAGATGATTTTATGACTTCATTTATGCTACAAATCTGATATCCTTGGACCTATTAAATTTATCACTTTGTATTAGAAACCAAAGTTGTGCAGTGGTCTCTGCAAGCTTGAAAGTTAATTGGGACATTAAATATACATTACAGTAAAAATTTAAATAAAGAACACTTTATTTTGCTTTGAAATATTGCTATTGCTTGTCTCAGAAATTTTGAAATACTGTGTTTTTAATGAATACAGCATTGTTTTATGCTTTTGTTAATAAGTTTTAACTCAATTCTTATTTAATAACATGGCTTATTTTACAGTCATATTCATTTTTTACATCTTCTCTTGTGGATTTTTAATGTTTCATTATGTTGCCAGAAAATAATAAAAATGGCACTATAATATTGAAATTTACTGACGCCTGATCTGTGGTCTTTTTCACATATCACTTTTCAGAAAATTACATTAGGTCTCAGGAAATTATTTTTCTTCTGTGTAAGATTTTTCCATGTAAAATTCAAATTCAATCACTCATGCATTAAAAAACTTATTGGATTTTGAAATAGATGTGGTAAATCTCCAACTATATTTATCTTTTTACCTATATTCCCTTGTTTTATAAGTTACATGTTCTGTCAGTTATAAATATTTACATTTCTATTGTTTAGTTTTGTATGTACTATTATACTATTACCACAGTTTGTAGTTTCATTTAAGCATTTATATTAGCGCTGTGTGGCTTACACTGTTTTTCATCTTACACTCGAGTTTGGCTAACAGAAAATGCTACCATTGGGATACTTACGTTTTATACTTGTCCTTTGTAGATTTTCTTTCTTTCATTTCAGCATTTCTTTATCTTAGTTTTTAGTTATGTCTCTTACACAGAGTATATTAATATTAAAATTCTATCTTAGGATCCGACCTTTATTAATAAACTTGATTAATTTTCTAATTACATTTACTGTTATATTGAGACATGTTTTTTCCAAATCAGTTATTCTCTTTTATGTAACCTTTTTTCTCCTTTCTTTTCTTCAATTGTTAAAAACATCAGTCTTTTTCTGCTTGCTTTGTATTACATATGAAAAATGGCTATATACATTCATTTTTCTCCTAATTAATTCTCTACAGTACCTGTTTATATTGTAAAATTTCTGCAAACTATCTTGCAAATCAATTAGATGTATCAGTGGTTTTAACATTTTTATTGTAAAATTATTTATCATTGAATATTTCCTTATTAATATTCAAGTTATTCCATAATCTTAGCCTAATATTCTAGCACATAATTCACACAAAATTATTTTTAACTAAAATTTTATTAAATATAAATATACTTAGATTTATTCACTAGAACAATAAATACATAATTTTAAAATGAACATTTTTTAAATCAAATAATAGGAAAAAAGTCACATTAGGTATTACCAGAGAGTGTTATCATATATATTGGTAAGGGTTCTCCAGAGAGACAGAACACATAAGAGATAGATGGATGGATGGATAGATGGATGGATGGATAGATAGATAGATAGATAGATAGATAGATAGATAGATAGATAAATAGATAGACAGACAGACAGTAAAAGGTGATGAAAGCGAATTTATTAGGGTAAGTGACTCATGCAATAGTGGAGGCTGAGAAGTAGCATGATGGGCGATTTGCAAGCTAGAGAACCAGGGAAGGCTTTTGCACATCTCAGTCCAATTGTAAAGGCCTCAGAACCAGCAAAACCAATGGTGTAACTCTCAGTCTAAGCCAAAGGCCCAGAAACTTATTGGGGTGTGTGTGTGTGTTTGTGGTGGGTGGGGGTTGAGGGGGCAGAAGGTGTTAAGAGGGAAGGTTGCTGATTCAGGTTCCAGAGTCCTAAGTCATAAAATCTTGAGTTCTGGCGTCCAAGGGCAGAAAAAGAAGAGTGGCCCAGCTCCAGGAGAGAGAGAACAAATTCCCCTTTTCTCTCCCTTTTTTATTCTATCAGGCCCCGAGCAAATTGAATGGTGCCTGTCCACATCGAAGGGAGTTCTTTCTCACTCAGTCTACCAACTCGCACCTATTGCTTCCAAAAACACCCTCACAGACACACTCAGAAATAATGCTTTGCCAGTTCCCTAGGTATCCCGTAATCCAGTCAAACTGATACCCAAAATTAACTATTACATTATTCTATGTTCATGAAATAAATGACTAATTCTGCACTGGATAAGTACCAGTTTTAAGTGCAAGATCTTCACAATTTTTGTTTTTTTCTTGAAATGGTTACCCAACATTTTGAAAAACAGAATGTTACGTAAAACTTCCAGAAGTTGTTGAATCCTATAGATATCCTTGCATAATTGTAGAAAGCTTTCCCACATTATACTAGAACAGGATAGGATTAAACAAATGATCCGTTAATATCATGCTTAACCCTGAGACTTTGTGACTATGCCTAGTGCTATGCCTAGGCCTCCCATTAAAAATGAAAGCAGCCATCTGTGTTATCTCATAAGAATAAAAGTACTTGTGAAGACCTAATGCAAACCGAAGTAGAAAAAATAGTACTTAACTATGAATTACAATAAAAATTGACAGTGATTAATTTCGAACAGCAAATTAAGTTTTTTCCAATATATAAAATTTTCACATCATATAATATATAGCCTAAGAAGTCCTCAAATTTTTGTTAGTACATCATAAACATGCTCTTTCTATGGTGGTATCTTAATAGGTGTGGATAGATTCCTTAAATACTAAATTGGATAAGGTAAAATTTTATTTTTCTTTTTAAAGCATAAAAATAGAAATCTTCAAACTGGGTCAGGGAGAATAAGGTATCTACCCAACTTTCATGTGTTGTTATCTTATTTTAATTTGATACCATATTACTAACCATGAATCCACATAATCGTATTTCAATTTAAAACTTTTTTTCCCTAGATTTGGTTTGTAAAGATGGGCAAAATGTTAACAAAACTGTATTTACTAATTCACTAATTCATATCTGAGTTTAAAATTTATAACTTTTTTTCTCAATTGTACATTCATGTTGATTTCTAAAGTTTCATTTTTGTTTTTTAGTAGTGTGGTGGGAGTGTTGCTTACAAATTTTTGTTACATTCAAATTAAATTCCTAGACACAATTTCTAGGAGTGAATTAATTTGGGCATTAAGAATGAATACAAACCTTATGAATTTGAATACTGTTTTAAAATGATTGGTCATTACTTAAATTCAAATTTTATTTTTTATATTCTTGTTCTTTTTTTGCATGTAAGGGATACAAAACCCAAAATTGATTATTGAATTAATTTACTACTCATTTGGGTTTTTTTCTAATCTTAATCTTATTGAATCCATATACTTTTTCTTTGCATCCTTAAATGCTCTGAAATTTTTTTGCTTATGTACATTTTTAAAACTTTGAATCAGACATATGCAGACTGGATGTTTGAATCTCATAGAAATGGTTTTATGCTCTTCCTAAAGAGCTCATTAACATTGACGAGTTTACAAGTTACTCAATAGTTTTCATTTATTTATTCATTTGACTCTAAAGCTGTTTGTTTTCTTACTCATTTGTTTAATTCTCTAGGCCCTTGTTTCTTCATTGTGCCTTTTCATTTGTTCATCATTGGCACTTTTTTCATTTAGCAAACCACAGCATGCATAAAAAAGTATAGTTGTTCACAGAACATCTAATGTCAGAGCAATTCATTATGTTGACGTTTTATAGTCTTTCCAATTATACTTTATTCGCTGGTTGTCCTCAAGTATCCTATTTATCTTTGTAAGTACTTTCCTTAACTTTATAGAAGCTTTTCGTTGGGAATCCATTTTTAGGCTTTATTAAAATCAGGCATGTATAATACTTCTTATTTTCAAAGTGTTTAGTGTTTTTTTTTTCTTGCTTATTGCTCATAGCATTTAGCAAAACTGAGAAATGGAAAATAGTTTTGTTTAATATCTCATTGCAAATAAGCTTCAGTATTTTAGTTTTAAAATACCTATTTAGGCAAAAATGTTTCTTTCTTGAGGTAAAGTTTTAAAATGTCATACATTTATTCTCTCACTGTCATGATTTTCTTCCTCCCCCATGTAATTTTTTTTTTCCATAAAGATAGGAGTAATATTTATGTTACCAGTTAGAGCAGACTGATTCTTGTTCAGTTCTACGGAAGGGCTCAATAAATAGTGCTGTCTTCCTTGTTGAGAAAATAGAACAAAGGAGTAAGAAATAAAGTATATTTCAATGAATCACCAATTATTTCTAAGATGGTGTTTATGACTTTTCTATTTGGGCAAGTTCATTTTATAATATTCTCCCCCAGAATGGAGCACTCCACACAGCAAAGAATGTGCTTAGTGAATGAGTAATGGGAAAATGCTTTCTCTCACATCAGAATTATCCCAATTTCTTTCTCCCTATATCAAAAGGAGTGGGGAAAGGAGCTGAGTGTGGTATTCTCAAAGATGTCAATCACTGTCACTCCTACTCTCTCTATTTGGAGTGAATACATTGTAGGAGAGAGGAGAGTTGTGTGTTTAGAAAACAGCACTCCTCCTTATGAAATGGGGAGTCGAGAAAAGATGTTCATCAATTAGCATTCCCTGACTCCTAATTCACTTAGATCACTGAGCTTCTGAATTAACCTTATCATTGAATAGGCCTGTGGTTAACCTGCTTAGGAATAGAGTTTGCCCGTAGCAGGGTAGATCTGGATCAAAATTTGTGAGAACCTTTCTTCTATACTCAACCACTGTACTTCTGTACACCTTTGTGGGACAATGTGGAAAAGCATAGGTATCTGTACCTAAAAGTCTGTGAATTCTGCAAGAACAGTACAGTGATCAAAGTAATTCCAAACCACTGTCTTTCCAAAGCTGAAAATTCACTTGCTATTCATTTTTCTTTCCAGATAACCTCCAACCATATTTTCCAAGAAGGCACAGCAGAGGTTCTACGATAGTAAAAATAGCATGATACTCTAAAAACCATATGATCCAATGAGTAAGAAACAGCTAATCCAAATGATGAAAATGCCAGTAAGTCGATATGCTTTATTTGAGTATATATCCTGCCCTAATATCACATGCCATGAACAAATTAAATTCTAAAAGTTAAATCTTTTTAAAAGTTAAATCCAAAAGCAAATAAAAGTCCAAAATTAATTTCTATTGCACATTTGAGTCACCATTCCAAAGAAGCAAAAATCCACGATCCATCCTTCCCACCTTCATGTTTTGCTGGATTTCAGGTCTGGGAGTTCTCCAATACATGGACAGAATTTGGCTTCTTCAACATCAGTGCATGGGACTTTCACAGAATTATGAATATTTCCTTCAGGGTCTCAGAAAGTATTTTATTTCTATGTCAGTCTCTGATGTACCTCACTTTTAATGCACCAAAAAAATCAGTCGGTCACAAAATGAGTATTACCACCCGTCACACCTAGCAAACCACTGAAAATATAGTACCTAATCCAATTATCACAGTCATAATTATGTTGCCAGAAGGTAGCACTTCATATTGCCTTAGGCTTCAGAATAAAATAAACTGAATCTGAGGGGATAAGGGAAAAAGAAGGAAATCTTTGTTTTGGTTTATGAAGTTAGCAGTCTATGGAAACACATTGTCGTATGTCCACGTTCTGTGGATTTTAAATTCAATTGGGAGAAATTCCTAGGACAAAATTAACATTTGTATGACACATACATATACACTACCTCTGGAAATAATTTCACCTATCCTTAATAATTGCCATTCCTCTTTCAGCCCTATTTTTAACATGTCAGTGCTGAACTGGTTGTGAATTCTCTAAAGTGACATATCCCTTCTATTTTTGAGTGGGATTTAGTCCCATGCAGCAACCGAATTCTTTAGGACTGAGAAACCTGTCTCCTAGGAAAAGTCCCTCTGCCATTTATAGCTAACCATTCAAGAATTACCTTCAGATCAGGGGAGATGACATTTCAGCACATGTCAAAATCACCAGAGGATTCAAGGTCGGTCAGTGCCTTTATTTTCCTGCATGGAGAGTCCCTGAATGAGGAACACAGCTCATGACCAGATCTTCTTAGCTAGCTTGACACTAAGATTAACACTGGAACTTCAGCAGCATACACGATTACATGCAGAACTCTGCTGACTTGCACTTGAAAAGCAGTTAATATTTTTCAGCCTCCTGACTCTACTTCTAATGCACATAAGGCTCTCTTTCCTTTAGAATTACAAGCCTGTCTATGACATGCATGCTTGAGAAAAGCTATGTTTTCTTGCTGAGCTGCAGCAGCCTACATTTTGAAGCTGGTCACACCCACAAAAACAAAACAAAACAAAATGAAACAAAAAGCAGCAAATTCTCCAGATCCATGATTTTGCTTGAACATACCTATTATGAACCAGAAATGGGTGAGGCCACCAATATGGGCCCTGAGATCTACTTACTTCCATAAATTGGCCTCACAATTACAATCTCAACGCCTTGCTACTGTTAGTTGAGGTCACTTACGTTCTTGTGTTGCTGCTTGTGTGCTCTCTTGTGGCCTTTGCAGAGGTCCAGACTGCCTATGTCTCGTCTTAGATCTTTACCCTCTTGCTGTACTTTGAATGTATTTTTCTAAAATTCATGAAGTCTAATTCCTATTGTGGTGGTATTAAGAGTTGATGCTTTTGGGAAGTGATTAAGTCAGAAAGGCAGAGCTCTCATGAGTGGGATTATTGCCTTTATAAAAGAACTTGAAAGAAACTATCCTGTTTTTTCTACCGTGTGAGAAGACAATGCGAAAAGGCAGGCCATCTCTGAAGCAGAGCAGCCCCTACTAGACACCAAATCTGCCAACGCCTTGATCTTGTACTTCTCAGCCTCCAGAATTGTGAACAATAAATTTCTGTTGTTTATAAGTTACCAGTTTAAGGTATTGTGTTATAGCAGTCCAAATGGACTAAGATATTTCTGAAGAAAGAGTCATTATTTTATGGACAGAGTCACCATTAGCTGTGGCCCTTCAAAGTCAAAATACCCTGTGCCTGGCTTAAAACCTCATTCACAGTCCACAGACATAAAAAAACTAAACCCAGATTCATCAAATTGTACGTTTAAAAAAGTATTTTTTATGTAAATAACATCTTAATATTTTAAATGATGTAGCAAAGCAAACAAGGAGAAACGTATAGGAATGGAAAGCAGATCAATGGTTTCTAGAGACTGAAAGCTGGAGAAAATAACTATAAAGGGACATGAGAGGACTATTGAGGGTGATGGAAATATTATACATCTTGATTAAATTTGTATCTAGGAAATTTCAGATTTTAAAGGGTTCAAGAAACTCTCGATTTAAAAATGAATTTTACTGTGTGTAAGTTATATATCAATAAAACTGATTTTAAAATAATTTCTTTTTTTTTTTTTTTTTTTTTTTTTTTTGAGACGGAGTCTCGCGCTGTGTCACCCAGGCTGGAGTGCAGTGGCGCGATCTCGGCTCACTGCAAGCTCCGCCTCCCAGGTTCAGGCCATTCTCCTGCCTCAGCCTCCGAGTAGCTGGGACTACAGGCGCCCGCCACCACGCCCGGCTAGTTTTTTGTATTTTTAGTAGAGACGGGGTTTCACCATGTTAGCCAGGATGGTCTCGATCTCCTGACCTCGTGATCCGCCCGCCTCGGCCTCCCAAAGTGCTGGGATTACAGGCTTGAGCCACCGCGCCCGGCCTAAAATAATTTCTTAAAAGCTGAACCACCACAAGTGTTCGCTAACTCCAAGATCAAAAGAAGTTCTGGATCCACTAAAGTCTAGGCCCAGATGATACACAAGTTGGAACAACAGAAACCCCTCCGTGTCAATTTTTGCTCTCCAAAACTCCATTCAATTGTTTTGTTTATCAATTTCCCTGGTATTTGTACAAAAGGTTAGCGTACAAGGATCTGAATAAATAGAACCTCCATTTCCTATACTAAGTTTAAATAATTTAACAAATAGTGCAAAGGAGTGGCTGCTGAACACTTTTATTAACATGAATTAATAAGAAGATTTAATTGAGAGAGCATGGCTTTGAATTAGCCGGCAAGAAAATTTCATTACTAACACTAAAACCTAGAATAAGACAAACTTTTTTGGTAGTATGTGTGGTTTGAAATTTTTGTGAAAAACTGTGTTTTACGCTTCTGTTCATTTTCTTTAACCATCAGTACAGTTGTCTTCAAAGGTGAGCCTTTTTCTTTTGTCTCATTTTCTGCTAGACTCCTTACCTTCCTTGAGCTTCTTTCAAATTCTCTGCAACTTTTTCTACTATGTTAGGCTCAGTAATACGTTTTTATTCCCACTCACTTCAAGAATCCCTTTCCATTGATTGTGCCTTTTTGAACCCCAGTGCTTTATCATATGACCTGATTTGCTGGACATATGCCTAGAAGTTAGATCCTGCTTGGAGAAGTGTGACACCCTCTTTAAATCGGCTGTCTCACACACAAACTCAAGCTTGCAGTGTCACTCTACCTTTCACAACAACACTTCATTTCTGTTTTAGAGGTAACAAGCAGGTAGAAGTTCCAACTGAAATGCTTCTTAATATATTCATACAACTTATCATGTGCTACCTATACATACAACTACCTATGTCATTTCATGCAATTTACACTTACATACATACAACTACCTATGTCATACAACTACCTATTTCATTTCATGCAATTTACACTGACACTGATACCTTTTTTTTCAGTTAGGGTTCCATTGGATAAACACAATCACTAGGGAATAGACACATGCATATCTGGATTTTCTACAGGGATTTGAGGTTCACAGTTGTGGGGATTGTTTAGGCTGGACAAGCAGTCACTCTATGACTGGTGTCTTTGCCTCTGATTCTGCCGCATGAAGTTGACCAAGAGGGTTTTAACGTCTTCCTCAGCTTGACTAATCTTTAGACAGGCTTCTTACTGACTCTAGGCCCCAAACTTTTTCCTCCCTTTATTGAGGTATAATTGACAAATACAAATTAAGTATATTTAAGAAGTACTAAATGTTTGGATATAGGAAACACTGTGAGATAATTATCATAATCCATTAATACATCCATCACCTCAATTACCATTTCCTTTTTGTTTATTCGTAGTAAGAATACCCTGTCCCTCTTTATCTGAACATTTACTTTAGAAAAATTGTAGTCCTGAATGCTTTCTCTGACTCTTAAAGTGTAATTTTTTTTTTTTTTTTTTTTGAGACAGAGTCTCCCTCTGTCACCCAGGCTAGAGTGCAATGGTGTGATTTCAGCTCACTGCAACCTCCACCTCCTGTGTTCAAGCAATTCTCCTGCCTTGGCCTCCCAAATAGGTAGGATTGCAGGCTCCCGCCACCATGCCAGGCTAATTTTTGTATTTTTAGTAGAGACACGGTTTCACCATGTTGGCCAGGCTGGTCTCAGACTCATGACCTCAGGTGATCTGCCCACCTTGGCCTCCCAAAGTGCTAGGATTACAGTCATGAGCCACCATGCCTAGCCAAAGTGTAAATTTTTAAAGACTGTCTTTCTAGGCTTACTTGTCTTTCACAGGAATCCATGAACCATCTCTTTGAAAGTTAATTATCAAGGAAATAGTGCCCCTGTCACCCAGGTTCTGTGGGAGGATGGAAACCTACCTTTGCTCAGTGCCTTCTCCCACATTGTAATATTACCTCCTGTACTGAAAAGAGAAGAAAGTTTACTTTTCCACTGGATAAAGCCTGTTAACAAGCACAGATGGCCTACAGTCTCCTCTTTCCTCCAGCTGTTGTCTTGAATGAAGTCTTCCTTTCATGTTTAACTGTCCAGCGTAATTTTTGCTTTGACCGAGTCCACAGGACAGGCTGTTAGTAAGCAGAGATAAGATGTGAAGTGGGAGACAACAAAGTGAAGCTGGGAGCAATCAGCATGAGCCAGAACCCACAAGGATGGACTCTTGCCTATACCTGGGTGGTGTGGATGTCCTGGAAAAAACAGGTCCTTCACAGCAAAGGAAAATACATACCCTCCCAAGAGATTACAGAAATTGTTTTGCGTTGTTGGCTAACCTGAAAGAGGCAAAGAAAGGAATTCTATTAAATATAGGGTAAACCAAAAATAAAACTCTAAGACTCCAATTGATTGAACGAACCCCCCCACCCCCAGGCCAAGGGCATTCCAAACTAAACCTGAAACACTAGTTCAGGCCATGATGGGAAGTGGAAGTTGAGCATGTCTCATCAAACTGTCCTTCCTTTGGAATTCAGGCAAATAAGACAGGCATTAACATTGAAACAGAGATCCTAAGACTGACCAAACTGACTCTTGGGGCAACAAGTTGGTGCCAAAGTAATTTCGGTTTTTGCCATTGAAAGTGATTGCAAAAACTGCAATTACTTTTGCACTAACCTAATAACCATAAAATATGTCACAAAATGACAGACAGCAGGCTCTGAAAGAAATTGAACTATTTTATCCTGAAACTAACTTCTTTGATGTATTTTTAAATGCCCCTGCAACACTGTCTCTTGTGGTGGAAATCTACATTCTGTAGAGAATCTCCTTCTATTTCCAGGTCTTTTTCTGAATCAGGAGAGGCGAACCAAGAGTCTTGCACCTTTTTAAGTCTGATAAGAAACATTTACTGTCTATTCTCTCTCAAGTTTGCTACCTGGAAGCTTCATCTGCATAACAAGAGCCTTGATCTCCACAACTTTTTAATCTTAAACCAGACATTTATTTCTATTGATTCCAGGTCTTGAGATAATAACTTGGCTCTTTCAACAATTGCCAATGAGAAAATCTTTGAATCCACCTATTACCTGGAAGCCCCTCCCACCAATCCCCCACTTCCTGGACCAAACTATTGTACAGCTTACATGTATTGATTGACGTCTGTGTATAACTTCTGTCTTCCTAAAATGCATAAAATCAAGCTATAACCCAACCAACTTGGGTACATGTTCTCAGGACCTCCTGAGGCTGGGTCACTGGCATGTCGTTAAAAAATAAATGTCTATAATGATTGAGACTTATCTCAGATACGTTTGAGTTTGCAATAGTTTCCCAGATGACACGCTGCAAAGCTACCAGACCTTCTCCTTTGCTCTTTATCAGAAATAAAAACAACCATTCTTCAAGCCCCATTTCTAATGCAACAATTCCTATTATCAGTTTTTCTCTGGCCCCCAACAGCAATTTTTAATTGCTATGCAAGATTATTTATTAAAATATAATTGATTATACTTTTCTTTGTCCTCCCTTAATACTTCCTTCGCACATTAAGAGATAGCTTATCAAAATATATTCCAGAAAATGTTATAAACAACTGTATTTGTCAAATATACAGAGAATTTTCTGCTGACTTTTGTATACTTATTACAAAAAATGGGCTTAAAAGAGACAAAAAACATAGCTAAATTTTGTTGGATAATATAAAGAAAAGCATATATGTATAAAGTGAATTAACAGCAAGATTATTAATTACTCTTCTATTCCAACTTATTTCTACTGGGACTATTTTTTAATAAGTGTCGTATATATATTTTAGAACAGAATTTTCAAACCCAAAACTAATATGTTCCCTGTGTCCTAGGTCAGCACCTCTCCTGCCTCTATCAAGCTGATACAATAGCAATTATACATTTCTTATTTCTTTCTTTTTCTTTCTTTTTTTTTTTTTTTTTTTGAGATGGAGTCTTGCATGTTGCCCGGGCTAGAGTGTAGTGACATGATCTTGGCTTACTGCAATCTCCACCTCCCGCACTCAAGCTATTCTCCTGCCTCAGCCTTCCAAGTAGCTGGGGTTACAGGCACCCACCACCACGTCCAGATATTTTTTTGTATTTTTAGTAGAGATGGGGTTTCACTGTGTTGGCCAGGCTGGTTTCAAACTCCTGACCTCGTGATCAGTCCACCTCAGCCTCCCAGGGTGATGGGATTACAGGTGTCAGCCACCACACCTGGCCGCAATTACATATTTCCAAGTTGCATTTGCTTTTTTCTACACTAAATCCCCATTCTGGACTGTTTCAAGATCTTTTCAGCTTAAAGTTTCAGTGATGCTAGATGAAGATGTTCTGGAGATCTTCTCTACAGCATAGCGTCTACAGTAAGCAACACTGAATTGTGCATTCCAAAATGTATTAGAAGGTAAGTCTCACTTTAAGTAGTCTTACCACACATTAAAAACAAACAAACAAAAACAAAACAGTGAGACACAGGAAAGTTTTGGAGGTGTTGGATATGTCTATTACCTTGATTGTGGTAATGGTATAATCAGTATTTGCATATGTCCAAATTCATCAAATCGTGCACATTAAATATAGGTGGCAATTCATTCTTTCAGAGAAGGTACATAAGTGGTAAACTCTTTGGATTTTAATACCTAGAAACACTTTTATTTCATGATTGATTTGCTCCTTATAGCTTACTTGAGTATAAGATTTCAGGTGAATAATTTTTCACCTTCACGAAGATGTAATTCCATTACCTACTGACGTCATTTGCTTATACTGATGACTTTGCTACCAGTATAATATTCATACATTGTTAGATTATTTATCATATATGTCTGCAAAATCTTAAGATGTCTGACATCCTGCAGTGTTACTTTAAACTTTCTATGTATACAAGATGGTAAGTTTTACTATGTCAACGCAGATAAGCAGGAACTACATTTCCCAGAACCCCCTTACCTTTGTCGTACCAGGTTAGGTTACAAGAGAAATTTCCATGGGATTTGAAAGGCAGTCAGGAAAGAATTTTTTTCTTTTCTTTTTTCTTTTTCCTTTAATATTTTTTGTATTAGTGTCATGTTAGGGCATCAGGCTCTGTGTAGTTACATATCTGCCAGTCACCTGTTTGGCCTGAGCAGCACCCAGGCCCTGAGTAGCTCCTGAATCTCCCCATGGTTTGTGTCAAATGCTCATGTATGTGAAGTTCTGTGGAAAAGAATGCCAGTCTTTCCTATAGTCAGCTGCATTATTATGGTTGGAGATAGTAAAAGGCAGATACGGAATATGGCTTATCTTCATAGGATACAGTTTATCCAGCTTTTTTCTTGCTTTTTCACAATAGAATTCCAGATTCTTTTCTTGACACTTGTTTTAACTGGTCTATAGCAATAGGCCCAAACTATATGCAAAATCATGAATTGCATAGGTTTCTTTACTAGCTTCCATGTGATATATATTCTAATGCCTATAATAGATCTCTTAATCTGTATCACTCAATGAGAGTCTCATTGTTTGATAGATTTCTTGTTTTTTTATTTATGCATTCAGTAATTCATTCATTTACAATATTTTGTATTTGATGCCTTCTTCAGTTGTGATGTGTCAAATATTTATTCAGTTCTAAAATATTTTTCAGTCATTTCATAAAACATTGCTTTCAAATATTCCATGTATTTATAGATTATCTCAACTTCTTATGATGTGACTTTGTCATTTCTTCTCCATGCCTGTTACTACTAGTTTCTTCAAATATTTATCTTTGTTGCTTTGGACAGCATTATGATATAATTTCTCAAAACCATCTTTTGATAAATTAATTCACCTCCTACTGTTTTCAAATTAGATTTCATCTCATACATCTAGCGTATTTTTTTATATCTTTATTTTTCATTCCAGATTATTTAGTTGTTTTCCTTCTTTTAAAATTGATTTTATCATATCTTTTCTTCCTTTTGGTTCATAATCCTTAATTGTTCTCAGTATTCACAGTGTATCCTTTATGAGTTTGAAGGTCTTCAATGGACTTACTTAAAAGTCTTTTAGAATGCTTTATTTTTATTTCATTAAGACATGATAATTTGTATTCTTTAAGTGGTCTTTTAACACGCATTGTTTTAAAATGTGTTGAAATTTTTCATTCTATTCATCTTCATTAGAATTTTTATTTATTTGTTTTTAATCTCTGCCTTTATATTCATTCTGTCTAGTGTTTTTCTATCCAAGACTATGAAATATCAAATTGGCATTATATTTTTGGCTCTGCCTTTTTATCCCAGAAAATTATTAAGATATTTGCCTTTTTAACTCTTAGGCATTGAATAAGACAACACCCTAGCCCACTTCTTTGCAATGAGTTTCTGCCCATTTTCTCTCATCTACCTAGTTGTGAACATTTACTCATCCATAGTTATAGGCAGTAGTCAGAGGATATATATATTTTTTGAGCTGCATTCTAGGGTGCCTTGTCCTATTCTTTTTTTTTTTTTCTTTTGAGACTAAGTTTTGCTCTTGTCACCCAGGCTGGAGTGCAATGGCCCGATCTCAGCTCACTGCAACCCCCTTCTCAGGAGTTCAAACGATTCTCCTGCCTCAACCTCCCGAGTAGCTGGGATTACAGGCATCCACCACCATGCCCAGCTAATTTTTGTATTTTTAGTAGAGACGGGGTTTCACCATGTTGGCCAGGCTGGTCTCGAACTAATGACCTCAGGTGGTCCATCCACCTCAGCCTCCCAAAGTGCTGTGATGGGATTACAGGCATGAGCCACCGTACCTGGCCACATTGTGCTCTTCTTTGATATCAAGCCATTCATCTGCTTGTAGTCCAAATACTCACTTATGGCAGTTTCCTTACAACCTGCAGAAGCTAAAACTTTGACTGCCTTTGCTTAGACAGTCTCTCTTCAGATTGTTTTGTTATTGTTTCAGGACTATATTACTATATGATTTTAATTTAAGAAAGTCTATTTAAATGCCTTTGCTAATATTTTATTTATTACAGGTTCATACATGGTGCAGAGATGGAGGGACTTGAATCATGAAGTTACAATACCATTATGAATAGATTAAAAGTCACACAGAACCTCTATAACAGGGTTGAAAACTTTTTCCATAAAAGGTCAGATGAGTAAAGGTTTTCAGCTTTACATGTCATATACGTGCTATGTCATTTATTCTTCTTTATCCCCCAAAATGGCTTAAAAAGTAAAAAAGCATTATTGGCTTACAGACTATACAACAGGTAAGAGGAAAATTTATACGCTATTAAATGGTTAAATGCAGGACTGGTTGGGTTGAGATGATGTGTTCAAATAGAAAACCAGTATATGTTTTAATTTTTAACTGAAAAGACCAGGGTTATGTTATGTGTCATCCTAGTTGTTCTAATTTATGTATCTTCATTTTATTTTTTACTTAATGATAACTTATAAACTAGTCAATCATTTTTTTTCCAGGAAATATTAGAGACCAAACTGAGTATCAAAGTAATTGGACAATTCTTAGTGTACCTGGAACTATAAAAGTACAATAACATAACTGTTTTAAATCAAGCCAACTAAGGCTACTATATGACACCAACAAACAACAAAGGATGAAGCAAATTCATGCTGAGAGGAAGTCAACTTGAGGGAAATCTTCTAAAAAAGATAAGTATTCATCACTTAATGTAAAAGTGTCTCTAAAGAAAAAGGTACCTTGTTTGGGGTCTGTTCAAGAGTAAGAAAACTTATTGTAAGTACTTAAGGTTAAGGCTTTCTTTGCTGCTTCTCTCAAGAAATAGCAGCAAAATCAACATCATCAGCAACTCTCTGAGTATGCAAGTATTTCTGGCAAAAGGCATTAAGCTATATGATATGTAATTTGCAAACTATAAAGCACAGATAAAAGCTTGCTTTTGCTGACTTGTTTCGTTATCTCTTTCAGAGCATGCAGTGTGCAAGAGGCTAGATTGGGGGAGGTGACAGGAAGTTATTTCAGTCAAAATATTGAAATTCTATTCTAGCAAAAACAGTTTTAATTATTTAAACCAGCATATTTTCTGTACTTCCTGAAGAGATGTTAAATAAAATAATTAAGAAACTCTGTTAGAAAAATTGAAAAATATAAACATCTAATTTATAAAACTAGATATGTTAAAGTTCTGTAAATATAAAAAATAGTCATGCTATCATCTAAAATTTGTAATTTTCCAAATATATTATGAGACAAATTTTTAGCAAATCTACAATGGTAATTGATAATTACTAATGATCAAAAATGACTAAATGACTATTCCTAGAAAACTTTAATACTTATACAGCTATTGTTAGAAGTCTGAATCAATGCATCTTTTCTGGAGAGAAATTTTGAAAAATTTATCATGAATGTTTAAAAGAGCTTCAAGTTTTAAAACTATAATTTCACTTCTAGGTGTATATTCTTTGGATATAATCTGCAATACCAAATGTAGACAATTTATATGAAGAATATTCATTACAAAGTTACAGATCCTAGCCAAATGGAACTAAAAGAAATATCTCACTAACATAAATCTTAATGAGATGTAATAATCTCACATGTTAGAAAGGCTTTACTTTGCAGAAATAAAATGTCCAGTCATCTCTTGAAGCCATAAATGTAGTAATCTCTACTACATGAATATTTCAAATGCGACTTGACATTTGAAGAGATATCAATGGGTAAAGACAGACATTGGTTCTGTTTCAGTATTTGTTTATAAAATATTGTGTTTTTAGGTGTGTGCACAAAGCTATATAGAATTTCTTGAAATGAACATTGTTGCCCATAACTGCTTTCTTTTATACTTATTGGTGCATGCAGTTGAGAGTTAGCTATAGATATGGTTATCTTTACTTAAAATGAGAAGTGGAAGTAATATGCAAATTGTAACCCCAAAATACAGTTTAGACAACACAAAGAATTTACTTTAATAGTGTTACTTCAAATCTGCCCTTATGATTTGTCTATTTATCATTTTATTAATGGTAATCATTTTTGATTATGTATGGAAAGTATGTTGTTGTTGTTGTTGTTTTGTTTGGATACAGAGTATCACTCTGCCACCCAAGCTGGAGTGCCGTGGCAAGATCTCGGCTCACTGCAACCTCCACCTTCCAGATTCAAGCGATTCTCCTGCCTCAGCCTTCAGAGTAGCTGGGATTACAGGCACTCGCCACCACGCACGGCTAATTTTTGTATATTTAGTAGAGACGGAGTTTCAGCATGTTGGCAAAGCTGGTCTCGAACTCCTGACCTCAGGTGATCTGCCCACCTCGGCCTCCCAAAGTGCTGTAATTAAAAGCTTGAGCCACTGCAGCCAGCTGGAAAGTATTCTTTATTGGCCAAGGCATTGACTCTCCAGCAACATGTCGTGCCATTTTTTGTTTTACAAATACATTTTCAGTAGATGTAGCATATTTATGTACACATAAAATATAAAGGCAAGTAAATAATCTGGATCCATCAAGCTCCAAAATTAATAAAAATCTGTATATTTGTGTTAAAAATTAATTGTTAGATAATATTCTTTATGTTCCTTATAACTTTGGATAGATAAATGTAATGAACATCTTCACAAATTTTTGTTTAAGTTATGACACCAAAAATGCTACTTATTTTTTTACCTTCTGCTGTATATATATTTGTTATAATTCACATTCCGAACACATATAAATGAAGTAAAGCATCATTCATTCTTGAAGGAAATATGATAAAAAGTGGACAGGAAACATATATATATATGTGTGTGTGTGTGTGTGTGTGTGTGATCATTTGTATACACACATTTGTATGTAGTAAACACATATTAAATAAGTGACAGATAGTGGACTGTTGATAACAGAACAATAAAAAGGTTTATCCATATATCCTCTATTTCATGGTATTCAGAATTGATTTACCAATACAATATAAATAATACAGTTAAAGATAGAAAAATAGAAATGATGGCTAGGCATGGTGGCTCATGCCTGTAATCCCAGTACTTTGGGGGGCTGAGGCAGGCAGATCACCTGAGGTCAGGAGATCGAGACCAGCCTGGCCAACATGATGAAATCCTGTCTCTACTAAAAGTACAAAAATTAGCCAGTCCTGGTGGTGGGTGCCGGTAATCCCAGCTACTCAGGAGCCTGAGGCAGGAGAATCGCTTGAACCTGGGAGGTGGAGGTTGCAGTAAGCTGAGATCGTGACACTGCACTCCAGCCTGGGCGACAAGAGCAAGACTCTGTCTTAAAAAAAAAGAAATAGATATGGTTTCCCACTAATAAATATAAGGTCTAGTAAGGAAAATAGAAAGCTGATAAACATAAACGTAATACTTTTTAAAAAGCAAGTTACCTATATATAAACATATGCGCATATAAACATATATACAAATAGTACGTTTATATATGTGCATTTATATATAGTTACATAAAATATGTTATTATATATAAACATATAATGTAATGTAAATGTATAAACATATCTTGCTTCCAAAACCTATACATACACACACACACACACACACACACACACACACACACACGTAGGTTATACATAAATTGGTTCCTGAATGATAGATTTTAAGCATGTAATATTAGGATAAGGAACACTTTAGAGAATGGTGTAAATGCTTTTATAGGACATAAAGAAATGTAGTGTGCATAGAATATGCTTGAAGAATAGTGTGTAAGAGAAATGGTGGATGACCATAAAGGACAAAACCCCGAGGCTGTGGTGAATACGTTTCCTCACAAGGCAGTAGAGAATCAAGTTGTTACCATGCAAAGAAATGCCAGTACCTTTGTAATGCTGTGCTGGACATTAGGGATAGGAATATGTCAAACATATCTAAATTTGACAAGTGACAACAAATCCATTTACTAGTTAAGAACAAACAAATAAGAAAAAAAGAATCAGGACTTCCTTTTCTATATAGGCTATAGACAATATAAGAGATTGTTGCTCCTATTCTAATCACCAATCCAAGTGTAGTAAATTATGAAATGATGTTTTTGTTAAAGGTATCAAAGAAATAAAGGTGTGAAAAATCACAAAGAAACTAAACTCTAGCCAGTGACACATTCTTCATAGGAAAAAGAAGACTTCTTTCTTGGTAGAGTTGCAGGAGGGGGAGTTGTCAACTGTATTTGGTGATACAAAAAGCTAGTCACACCATTTACAAACATGTAACGATGACATGTGTGCTGGCTGCATATGAACTGGTGGGATAGATTAAATTCCTGAGACGCTTCATCAATGTAGTGAATATTCACGTGCCCATCTACTCTTTCCTATGGAACTTCACTAACAACACAGGGTATAGGCCAGTGAGTGAGGGCACATCAGAATGCTTGAGAGAGAACTAATTCAAGGCGCTTCAGGTGTTTTGTAACCAAAGGCTGAAGAATGGAGAGCTGAGAGAAGTGTCTTCTACGCATTCCAGGCTTTCTGCTCTCTAAGGCAGGAGAGAGGGTAGGAAAGCTTAGAGAAATTCCTCTGAGACATTCTGGGTACTCACAGAGATACTGGGTACTCACGCATAATCTTGCAAAATTAGGGGCAGGGCAATAGGGCACAGAGACATTTCCTAAGGCTCTCAGGAAAGCTGATGACAAGACTAGAGTAAAAAGAGAACTCACTTGAGTTTCAAAAATGTATCGGTTGGGTTTCAAAGAGAAAGTTACAATATCACAAATATTTGTTCACAGTCTAAAGGAATAATTTGGCTCTTTCCTTTTCTCTTCTTTAGTCTTTTCTCTTTCCTTCCTGTCCTAAACAACTCCATTCTAAACCTAGTAGATAGCACTAAGTCAAGTGTGAAGAAAGGCCACAGCAGCCCAGAGCTAGGTGTTGGGGCCCAAGGATGTTGATAAGAATGCCCATGTAGAAGTGATTCCCTGGAATAGGAGCTAGAGGCTGAGGCAGGCTGTGGAGATCAGTTCAGTGAGGTAACTCAGGAACTGACATAGAAAAGGGAGACATCTGGGTAGGAATCCTTCAAATAGTTTGAAATGAGAAACCCAGTTGCTCAATCCAGGCCAAAACATTAGATTGCATAATCCCTGAGGATAAAACTGAGAGAATCAAGTCACTTTATTCCTAAGGCAATGTGTGTATATACAGGCTGTTCTCCCATGTCTTTTTCATTGATGCAAGTACAGCAAGAATTACTATCAACTGCATAGATACCACCATGACTAGCCAACAAATATCTAGAGGAATACATTGTCCATCATTACTTGTGCCCATGACTTGAGACTGATTTGTATTCCATCTGGGGCAGAGGTAGTGTCATTAATAATTTCTGCCAGAGTTAGTGACAAGTCTCTTACAGTCTTCTGTCCTTGGGACATGTCTCTGATTATTAGTATGTATAAACAATGAATCAATAATTCCTCCAGGTAGAATGTCTGATTAATCAAGAGTGGGCTTGTTTTTGAGCTCATATTTGAGTCAAAACTTCCAGCCTTGCTGATTTATAGAATATGTGTCTCTGTTTACAGAAAATTCTAAAATTTCTAAAGTGCATAAGGTGTTATTCCTAAAGTGCTCAAGGTGCATGAGGTCCTGTTGCAAGCAGGAAGATGCATCTTGGCATGGTCTTTGGTACAACCTAAGAATGGCTTTAGAATGAGTATTTTCTGACCTAGTGATAATAATAAAGAGAAAAGAAAACAGAAAAGTGCCCTTTTGAATGAACAAATGGACCAGGGTGTACAGAATTTTTAAAAAAACAAAAGAAGAGTAGTTATAAGCAAGCAATGAAAAACAAAACAGGAATTGGACAGGGATCTTGGTCTGATGTCTGGATTAGAACCTGCTCACTACTGAAAGTTTTCAGCTTACTCCAATGGTCTCAGGTGAGGTGTCTACCTCCAAAGATTGGTGGCTGCTATAAGATCCCTATGAATCCTCAATTTGAGGTCAACTTTTGGATTGATATCCTAATTGCACAGAGTTCTGAATTCTACTTTAGTTGTGAAATATGAAAGTCTCCTCGAAGGTTCACTGCCATATCCATCAATAATACCTGATAAAGTCTCTTCCACTAAGATTCAAGAATTGTTTTCTTCTAATGCCTCTTCCAACAGATAAAATCTTCTCCCTGAAGATCATAATTAGATTATTTAATGTATTAGTCCATTCTTACAATGCTAGAAAGAAATACCTGAGACTGTGTAATTTATAAAGAAAAGGGGTTTAATAGGCTCATGGTTCTGCAGGCTGTACAGAAAGCACAGTGGCTTCTGCTTCTGAGGAGGTCTCAGGAAACTTACAATCATGGTAGAAGGCAAAAGAGAAGCAGACACGTCTTACATGGCCAGAATAGGAGGAAGAGAAAGAGATGGGAGAGGTACTACTCACTTTTAAATAACCAGATCTTGTGAGAATTCTGTCATGAGAACAGCACCGAAGGGATGGTGTTAAACCATTCATGAAAGAAACATCCCCGTGATCTAATCATCTCCTACCAGGCCCCACCGCCAACAGTGGGGATTGCAATTGAACATGAGATTTGGGTGGGAACACAGATCCAAATCATATCATTTAGGAAGCTGTTATGGGAAGGCAACTTGTCGGTGATATGACTGGGAACAGAATATAAGTCACCTGCAATATTTTGCCAACTGACAAAAAAGTATCAAAGACCAAAAAAAAAAAAAGGCATCTATTTTCTGAGATATTCAATTTTGTGAGGAGTCTCTGATAAGTTTAGATAGTATGTAGTTTTCATAGAAGAGTTATTTTCCCTCATCAGAAAAGTTGTGTTCTAAATAATAAACTGCATTTTAGCAAAATTGTGATTAATGCTTTGAAAGTTTCTCCTAAGGCTCAGAGAAAGAAAATGAAATCATTCTGCACCATTTGCCTCGTCTCCAAACAAAGTAAGAGGTTATCCTTATATTATATCAAAACTCAGCTTGAAACCAAAATTTAAGTTTGACAGTTGCTTGCACATCTTATCTTGGGATAGATGGATCTCTGGGGACAACTGACATTTTGAAAGTCTTAGGAGAGTTATTGGGGACAAGTAGGCATATTTGAACAAGGAGAAGAGGAGGGAGGAGTCAAGAGAGGTGGCATGGGGAGAGCTCGGAAGCATAATGGGTAGAAGA
The DNA here is from genome assembly GCF_003255815.1 of Theropithecus gelada. Lineage (NCBI taxonomy): Eukaryota > Metazoa > Chordata > Mammalia > Primates > Cercopithecidae > Theropithecus > Theropithecus gelada. The sequence continues at coordinate 24,732,347 of NC_037673.1, read as the reverse complement.
GAGCTGAATATAAGGGTGTCAACTGGAGGACAACAAAGGGAAGGATTTACTAGAAACGCAAGTCTATTTTTAGTTGTGAAAGTCTGTCAATTTGCCCATTAATTTTTGGCCAATAAATATTTTTTGATGACAAAGTTTTAATCAGAATTGTGTTTGGTGGCCATAGCATACCAATAAAATAAATGCTCACCATTGAGTCCTAGAAATTTGTCTTCTTTTCTTTTCTATGATAATTTTAAATGAATAATTTGATTCCAGTCCAGTGATCCTAGAGCTGGCTATTGAAGCCCAAAATCATCCCTGATGAAGTTATGCCATTTAGAGAGATGAGTATAAAAATTAGTATTGCAAAAAGAGTGTGCTCATTTTTCCCCGGAGGAGGTGATTTAGAATTAGATTTAGATTTAGAATTATATGATTCCATGAGGATTAACAACGTCAATCAAAGTGATGCTTGTACACTTTTCATCTTGGGCCTCCAGCCTGACAAACGGGCACCTCTCAATGTAGATCTGACAATCCAAACCCCCTCCCCCTGTCTCTATCTCCTCATCAAGAAGAAAATCAGAAGGAACTCATCATCAAAGTCAAGTTCTCAGGACAAAAAGAAAAAAAGATCAAATAAGAAGGAGAAACTCATTTGGTTTTATTACTATGCCAGTTAGAATAATAGCTCACCAAAGACGTCCACATCCTAGTGTCAGGAACCTGTGACTATATTACCTTACATGGCAATAGGGATTTTACAGATGTGACGATGTTAATGATCTTGAGGTGAGGAGATTGTTTGATACTATCCAGGATGCCTAAAGGCAATCAGAGGAGTCCCTAAAAAGGGAAAGAGAGTCAGAAGCATCAGAATTAGAGTGAAATTTGAAGTGGTACATTGCTACCTTTAAAAACGGTGGACCGGGCGACAAGCCAGGGAATGCAGTTAGCTTTTAGAAGGTGGAAAAGACAAGGAAATGTACCTTCCTCTACAGCTCCCAGAAAGAACACAGTCCCGCTGAAATCTTAATTTTGGCACGGTGAAATTCATTTTGGATTTCTGGGCACCAGAACTGTAAGAGAATTTAAGTCACCAAATTTTTTATGACTTGTCACAGCAGCAAGAGGAATTTACACAGTGCCCTATGGTGGTGTGTTCAAATTGACCCCAGTCTGCGGAGAGAAACAAACTCTGGGTGGGAAGCCCAGCGTGAAGCTTGAACAACAAGCCTTTAGGGCCCATGCCTGTGTTCTATGCTGTGACTCTCTTATTCTAACACACATCATTTTCAGACAGCGCAACACAAACAGAAGCACAAAAAGGGGCAATAAAAGGATGAAAAGTAATGCCAAAAAAAAAAAAATGGAAGGACGAATAACAAAACCAGAGCACCAAATTGAGCCAAGAACCACAATGCAAATCATGGACTTCAAACCTGGTGCTATTGTACCATGTCAGTGCAGACTCAACAAACCATGACGCGTGATGGGTTTCCATGGCTACTCACCCTGGGGGAAGGCTGGAGTTCCGTCATAGTGGAACTTTCAGGGAAGCTGGGGAAATGAACAAAGGCAATGCAAATCAGAACAAACAGACGCTATTTATTTGAAGCGTCTTCCTTGAATTTTTGAAGTGTCTTCCTTGAATACAGAAAGGAAGTTGGCTATCATCACCTGCCTATGATACAGACTCAAAGAAAGGGAGTGGGAAAGCTTTAGAGTGAAAAATTAAAAACCTCCAGGTATGTTCTGATTGGAAGTTGTTGGCATAGGGAAATTGGAGGTGGGCTAACTAGAAGCAGGCAGGATGCCTTATGGAATTGGCTTGTGGAGAAGATTTGGTTTGCCCTGGTTGATCACGAGGTGGAAGCAGGGGGAAAAACATAAGGAAACTGGTGGTCACTGACCAAGTACTAACCATTCTGAACTGGTATGGTTGCTGCAGAGACTGTGGCTTGACTTCCTGGGTTGGTTGCTACAGAGATTATAGGTGAGAGTTCTATTATCATATAGCCTGGTCCCTGTCCATGTATATATTCAGTCTCTCCAGTGATACTCCACACTGGTGAATCTGGGCAACATGGAGAGGTAGTCTTGTGCATGATAACGGAAACTTAACAGGATTAAGAAGATGTTAGCATTGTAGGGCAGTCTGGAAGAAGGTGTCAGTGCTTGAGTAGTGTGAGGAGTCTTTCTGTGATGGAGGGAAACCCTGCATGGGGTGTCAGAAGGCAGGTAGGGTGATGAAGGCATTTGCATGCAGAGGGGGAGTGGAAGCAATGGAAGATTAAAACATACAAGAGGGAAGTGATCAAAGAAGTGATTATATCAAAGAAAATGCAGCCAAGTTTCTCACTGTTGCAGAAGAAACGAAGAAAATGTGATAGTTAATTTTATGTCAACTTGGCTAGGCAATGAGGACCAGTTAGAAAAAACACTAATTTGAATGTTGCTGTGAAGGCATTTTGTAGATGTGGCTAACTTTTAAAATAAGTTTAAGAGCCTTAAGAACAAAAGCTGAGGTTTCCCAAAGAAGGAGAAGTTCTGCGTCAAGATTATAGCATAAAAAAATTCTACCTGAGTTTCCAGCCTGCTGGCTTGCCCTACCAATTTCAGACTTGCCAACCCCCGGAATAGCACAAGCTAATATATACACAGTTGACCCTTGAAAAATACAGGTTTAACTGCATGGTTATATATATATATATATATATATAACCTAAGACAGTAAGGCCCAGCCTTCCTCACCCTCCTCTTCTACATAAACCTACTGAACTTAATGACCAGGATGAAGAATTTTATGATGATCCACTTCCACTTAAAAATAGTAAATATAGCCGGGCATGGTGGCTCACGCCTATAATCCCAGCCCTTTGGGAGTCTGAGGCGTGCAGATCACGAGGTCAGGAGATCTAGACCATCCTGGCTAACATGGTGAAACCCCTTCTCTACTAAAAATACAAAAGATTAGCTGGGCGTGGTGGAGGGTGCCTGTAGTCCCAGCTACTCAGGAGGCTGAGGCAGGAGAATGGTGTGAACCCAGGAGGCGGAGAGGGAGACTGTCTCAAAAAAAAAAAAAAAAAAAAAGTAAATATATACATTCACTTCCTTACAGTTTTCTTAATTTACTGTAATAACACAGCATATAATAAATATAACATATGAACTATATGTTAATCAACTAATTATGTTATCATTAAGACTTCTGGTCAAGAGTAGGCTGTCAGTAGTTAAGTTTCGGGAGAGTCGAAAGTTATGTGCAAATTTTTATCTGTGCACCCCTAACCCCCACGTTATTCGAGGGTCAACTGAACATATATACAGGTGACCTTTGGAAAAGACAGGCTTGAACTGTAAGCCTCCACTTATAAGCAGATTTTTTTTTTCCAGTTGGATGTAGACTGTATTCTTAGGACGCAAAATCCATCTATATGGAAAAACAAATGTTCACATAAGTGGGATCCAAACGGCCGACTGCAGGACCTGAGTATGCATGGATTTCAGTATACATTTGAGTGGGATATCTGTAATCAATCCCCTTCATATACAGAGGGGGAGCCATGTATAGTTTTACTTCTGTTTTCTATTTACCATCATGTGACAAATACGTTTTGGTCAATAATGAATTACATATATGATGGTGGTCCCATAAGATTAAAATACCATATTTTTATTGCACCTTTTCTGTGTTTAGATATACAAATATCACTGTGCTCCAGTTGCCTACAGTATTCAGTACGGTAACATACTGTAACTGTTTGTAGCCTAAGAGTCCTAGACTGTGCCATACATCTCAGTGAGTGGTAGGCTGTATCATCTGGTTTGTGTAAATACATTCTGTGATCTTTGCACAACAACAAATTTGCCTAACAATGTATTTCTCAGAATGTATCCTGGTTATTCAGCTCTGCCTGTTTCTCTGAAGAGCCCCAACAGATACAGAAAGTATAAGATGAGAACAGAACACCATCTTGAGCCATAAGGTAATTAAGTGCTCAAAGAATGACGGAGACATATCAAAAGACACAAAACCCAACTAAAAGATGTTCCCACAGCCTGCCAAATCTGGGGCAATATGAACAGCAAAATAACTAATGATAGTTACTAATTACAATCCAGTAAATTGATAAGACCACTTACATAACTAACTACGTGAATAAAGTGAAAGCTTGATAATTACATAGTGGAGAAGCCTTACAAATACATCCCTAATCAAGTGAAGTGCACATCACCAAAAAGAGGACATATTTGAATGTGTTACTTCATAGAATACGCTGAAATCATAGCTTCATTTTTCTTGAGTTTGATTGTATGAAAATTAGACGAGCCCAAATAAAGGAAAGTCTGCAAAACGTCTGGTCACTAACTCTCAAGAGTCGAGATCCTGAAAGTCGAGGAAAGATTGAGGAGTTACTCCAGATGGAAACCTAAAAATATGTTATAAGTGATTCTGATTTGAATCCATCTTCTGAAATCATAAGTACCAATGCTTAAACAGATCTGAATATTAAGTGGTTGTATTACTCTGCCTGGACTGCCAAAACAGAATACCTGGGTAGCTTAAATGACAGAAACTTATTTTCTCACAATTTTGGAGGCTAGAAGACCAGGCTGTCATGATGTTAGTTTCTGGTAAGATCCCTTTTCCTGGCTTGTTGACAGACACTTTCTCCCTGTGCCTCAAAGGGCCTTTCCTCTGTCAGCAGGCACCCCTAGTGTCTCTTCCTCTGTTAAAAACAACAATTCTATTTGATTAGTTCCATACCCTTTTGATTCATTGAAGCTTAATTATCTCCCTAAAGCCTCTATTTCTAAATACAGTCACATTGAGGATTAGGGTTTTAAAAGATACATTTTAGGTGAACGTAGTTCACTCTGTAACATTGGTAGAGACGTAGTCATGTTAATTTTTTAATTTTGATGTTTATAGTGTTGTTCTACAGGAGAATGTTTTTGTTATAGAAATTATACCTTAAGTATTTCAGTGGTGATGGGACATCGTGTTGACAACTTATCCTCTATTAAGGAAAATGTTATTTATGTAATATTTGGATATTTGTGTTAAGTGTGAGAGTTTTTCAAAATTAAAACAAAATAAACTAAAACAAAATTCTAATCATTAAAAGCAATGAAATAAATCCAAATTGAGGAACATTTTACAAAACAGCAGGCCTCTTTACTTCATAAACACTAATGTCCTGAAAAACATGACAACCAAATACAAACACATGAGCCTGCCTAGAAAACCAAAGCTGGGGGGTGCCATAAAGGAAGGCATTGCAAAAAATGAGCATAATTTTAATGTGGATAATAACTTTTAACAACGTTAAGTTTTCTAAACTTGATCATTGCTTTGTGGTTATGAAAGATAATGTCCTTTTTAAAAGAAATGTATGCACATTTAAGATGATAGTGTATGATATCTACAACTTACCATCTTTTTCAGAAAAGATTAATAAACAGACAAAGTATTGGCAAAATACAGAAAAATATGTGAATTTAAATACAGAAATCATAAAAGTTATTTTAAACATTTCACAATCTTTATAAAGATCTGATTTTTGTTTCAGAATAAAGGTATAATTAAAAAATAATACTCTCTAGAAAATAGAAATGAAAGGCTATTTCCTACTCACAACAGCAATCTAAGAACAGATTTAATAAGAAATTTTTAGGACTTATATAACGAGACCTAAAAAGACTTTTCTGGGAGCTATAATAGTCTGAAAAAAGTAGAGAAAGCATTAAACCATATTAGTAATTACCAAAAAAAAAAAAAAAAGAAAATAGGTATAAGATTGTTCTTCCCACCAATTTGAAAAGTAAATTGTAAAATAATATTTATAATACAAGTATTGTAAGTGTATGGAGAAGTGAGCTTTCTTATGCCCTACTTAAGGAATTTCATTTAATGTAACCTCTCTTTTAAACAACTCCAGATAGTCCACACCCTTTGGAGGGGTGTGAAGTCACTCACCTCTTTTCTTGCAGATCTATTCCCCTATAATTACCCCCACTTGACTCAGAATAGGTTGAACCAAGGAGAAACACTGATGGGCGATTTCAGACAGATAAAGAAAGTAGTGAGAGTGGAGTGTTTCTACTTCTATCTCTGGCCAGAAGTCTCTGTAGTTTCAAATCATCATTTTGCCCAAGCTGTGATCCCAGCTTCCACCCGGAAGCCAGCCCTAATTCTTGGCTGATAATATGGCTATCTCCTCTTTTGCCCTTTAAACCTGAGTGAGAATATCAGCTTCAACCTTTTGCTAACTTCTGAGTTGCCTCATTGCCCCATTTGTCTTTCAAATATGTTCTTGAAAGTAGATCTGTAAGTAGTTTCTCTTTTAAAATGCTCTCTGTTGCACCACCTGGCATAAGTTTTGTTTTCCTGATGGGACTTTGATTGATATGACTGCAAATCCTCCTGTGTATCCCAAAGACATACTACATTAAACATCTGAGTTCAAGATTGCTCACCATGGTTCTGTGAACTAGCAAAATGGAGGAAGCATTTAAATATCTAAAGATAGTTTATTGGTTAAAGATATAGTTCATTCTTATTAGGTAACCATTATTTAGTTACCAAAAATTCTGTCTTTTAGTTCTTATGTTTCAGAAAGTTGTTCAGCCCATAAAATTTAGTGAAAAACAATGTATCCAATTTTTGTAATATCCTGAAATGAGCAAGCAGAATAAGCTTTTTATCATTGATTTTCTAATTGCTGAGATTGCCGGTTATCAGGGGTTTTTTTTTATTATTATTTCTCATATTTTCAAAAGAATATATTTAATTCTATTGTGAATAGTGCCAGAATAAACATACATGTGCATGTGTCTTTATAGCACCATGATTTGTAATCCTTTGGATATATACCCAGTAATGGGATGGCTGGGTCAAATGGTGTTTCTAGTTCTAGATCCTCGAGGAATCGCCACACTGTCTTCCACAATGGTTGAACTAGTTTACAGTTCCACCAACAGTGTAAAAGTGTTCCTATTTCTCCACATCCTCTCCAGCACCTGTTATTTTCTGACTTTTTAATGATTGCCATTCTAACTGGTGTGAGATGGTATCTCGTTGTGGTTTTGATTTGCATTTCTCTGATGGCGAGTGATGTTGAGCATTTTTTCATGTGTCTGTTGGCTGTATGAATGTCTTCTTTTGAGAAGTGTCTGTTCATATCCTTTGCCCACTTTTTGATGGGGTTGTTTGTGTTTTTCTTGTAAATTTGTTTGAGTTCTTTGTAGATTCTGGATATTAGCCCTTTGTCAGATGAGTAGATTGTAAAAATTTTCTCCCATTCTGTGGGTTGCCTGTTCACTCTGATGGTAGTTTCTTTTGCTGTGCAGAAGCTCTTTAGTTTAATTAGATCCCATTCGTCAATTTTGACTTTTGTTGCCATTGCTTTTGGTGTTTTAGACATGAATTCCTTGCCCATGCCTATGTCCTGAATGGTATTGCCTAAGTTTTCTTCAAAGGTTTTTATGGTGGTAGGTCTAACATTTAAGTCTCTAATCCATCTTGAATTAATTTTTGTATAAGGGTTAAGGAAGGGATCCAGTTTGTCCATCAATGACAGACTGGATTAAGAAAATGTGGCACATTTATACCATGGAATACTATGCAGCCATAAAAAAGGATGAGTTTGTGTCCTTTGTTGGGACATGGATGCAGCTGGAAACCATCATTCTCAGCAAACTATCACAAGAACAGAAAACCAAACACCGCAAGTTCTCACTCACAGGTGGGAATTGAACAATGAGATTACTTGGACACAGGAAGGGGAACATCACACATCAGGGCCTATTGTGGGGTGGGGGAAGGGGGGAGGGATAGCCTTACATTAGAAGATATACCTAATGTAAATGACGAGTTAATGGATATAGCACACCAACATGGCACATCTATACAGATGTAACAGACCTGCACGTTGTGCACATGTACCCTAGAACATAAAGTATAATAAAAAAAATTTAAAATACAGTATTGCCAATTAAAAATTCAAAATTTTTTAAAAAAAGTGGTTTATAGGTGACCGAATGAATGAATGGCCAGAAAGGAAGTAAGGACCTGATCTCTTCAGACTCTGAAAATGAGGAGAAAAAAAGGAAAAAGAAAATAATAATTCCACAATCTTTTTCCCAGAGTTGAAAAACAGGAGGTTTTATTAGGTGTTCCACATTAAGATCAACCCTCAACTCATCTGTTCTATCCTGTCCCACATGATTATTGGGCAATGAAGCCATTTTATGACATTTTCCAAAAACGAATAGGGGAACCACTCAGCTGAGGGCAGGAGGCCAGGATTTTATTCATAGAAATGTGGGTGAGAGAAAGTTTTATTAAATAGTAGTATAAGTGGGTTTCACCTTCATGGCGGTTTCTGATTTTTCTTAACAGTTAAAATATATTATAAATATTTATCTATCATATGCTTGTACTTTGACGTTGGTAAGACCTAATTTTCCCCTCCATCTGACTTCGTGTAATATGTTATCATTTATGGCTATTAAATATGATGTTATGTAATTAATTCTGTGTATCTTATGCTACATATATTTGGTAAATATTAAAGTTATATTAAAATATAAAAAGAATATATTTAATTCTATATAATTAAACAATAACTATTACTTAGAGAAAAAAGTTTCTGGATGAGCATGCATGAAGTCATTTGTACTTCTGCTGCAAATGTCTCTCTTTGCATTCTTTAAGGAACTAAATAATACTGCATTAAGGTGTAATCAACATTGAAGATATATCTGCATCAAACATGCTGTCTTTCATTCCTGACACATTAAAGTGATTACAGTCTATTCTCATTATTCATAGACTGCTTGTTGGCAAATTTGCCTACACAGTGAAATATATTTAGAACCCCAAATCAATACTCATGATGCCTTCTCCATCATCCAAGGACATGTGCAAATCAGTGAAAATGTTGAGTCATCTGACGCGTATGTTTTTAACTGAGATCTAATAAGGCCATGCTCTGCCTTCTTATCTCACCTCTCATGCTGTAAACAAGTGTCCTAGTCTCCTTAGTGCTATGCTCTTTATTTTTTCATTTTTGTTGGCAATTTCATTGTTTAAAATGGCCCCTAAACAGTACTGAAGTGCTGTCTAGATTTCCTAAATGCAAGAAGCCTGTGATGTGTCTTCCAAAGAAAATATGTGTGTTAGATTAGCTTCATTTGGTCATGAGTTATAGTGCTGTTGGTTGTGAGTTCAATGTGAATAAGTCAACAACATAGATTAAATAAGGCATCTTTAAACAGGCACACACATAAAACAGCATTGCATATTGACTGGTTGATTAAAATGTGCCCAGATGCTCTCAGGAACCTAGCCCTGTGTTTCTCCCAGGAGCAAAGGTTCAGTATTTGCTAAATCAGGGTTTGTGGGTAATTTATAGAACATAACTACCACAAATAACGAGAATCAACTGTTTTGGACCTCTTTTTCTAAATAGTTTCTATATGTTATCTTAGCACTTTATAGCTTGCTCACAAGTGTTTCAGGAAAATGTCATTTATTTACAACAACATTATCTGAAGCACACTCTGCAGGGCCCTAATGTTTTAGGTGAGCTCTCAGTGGGCACCTTCATGTGGATCCAAGGAGATTCATAGTCTCTGCATTTTCTGCCTCAATCTATCTGTGTTTCCTTGGCTTCGTCTGTATTACGTGTTGAGACTCCATGTTGGTTCTTATTAATGTGATTTCTGCCCAAAAAATAGAAAAGGAAAAGAAAATCACAGATATTAAGGCACTTCACAGTCAACGATGATGATGTTTGAATTAATATAGTTATTAATTTTTTATTAATAACTATTATTAATAAAATAGTTATTGTTATTTTAAACATAGAAAACTTGAAAAGAGTGTTTTACAGTAAAATCCTAGATGCTAAGTAATTACAATTGTACAATAGAAAAGGAAAACCTTTTGCTGCATTGCATTTTTAAGTAAATTGCCTAATTTCTTCAGAATTCATATCCATTAATTCAATATTTTAATGAAAGAACTAGGTTGTGTAGGTTGTGAGCAAGAACACTGTCAGGGAGAATGAAGTAAAAAGTGACTATAACAATTTTCATCCGTAGAGGAGGTGCTTGGCAACTATTTGGAAAGGAGAGGGATGACCAAGGATAGGGAGATTTAAAGGTCACTCAGAGGTGGCTTCAAGCCAGAATAATTGACGTGTGGGGGTGAGGATGTGTGGCGTGAGAGGAGGTCCAGATTGACAATAAGAGACATCAGAGACATTGCTAAGAGAGAAGAAACACACCTGATCTGGGTGGAAAAGTATTGTGTGGATTTTTTTTTTCTTTTTATAGGTGTGCAATTAGCTGGTGAAATATATAAACTGAGAGAGATGTTCACCAAGCAATCTGAGGCAGAAAAACGTGAGACAGAAAAGGAAGACAATGATGGACATATTTGGGGAGATTTTCATGGTTTAGTAACACTACTCATCTATGTTGAGAAGTGTCAGTTAAGTTTTACAATTGGGCAAAATGTTTAAGGAAAGAAGTTTTACTCTGAAGACGTAAAGAAAGCATAACCGGTGATTAAATGTCCACAAAGGTAGCATGCCATATTTGAGCTCCCTCCTGAGTAAGAAAAGAAAATAACACAGTTTCAGTGTGAAGTCCCCTATGCCTGATTTCTGATGGCTCTACTAAATGTTGTACAGGGTAAATGCACATCACAGTTTCTCTCTTTTTAACAACAACAACAAAAAAAATTGATTATACTATGAATAAAGGGCAAATACTAAGAAGATCTTTACACATTAAAATTTGATTCCAAAATAAATCTCTAAATGTTACTCTCCTCTCTCTCTCTTTATACCATAATGATCAAACTAATACCTAAACAAATATGGACCAAACTAAATATGTCTATTAAACTTTGGTCAACATATACATGTCAGATTAAATTGTAGTTGCAAGACTATAGAAATAAATAATATAGTCTATGACCCCGTCTAGTGGGAAGGTGGACGATAAACCAAAGATTACAGCACAGCAGGACAGTGCATATACTATGGAAAAATTTTTCTCAAAATATGTGATAATAAAGTGAAGGACTGCCTAACTGTTGAAACTGAGGGATGTGGGGATAGTGAATAGTTACTATTAGACATATGATAGCCATTTGTAATTATTTGGAAATTATGGAAACTTTAGACACATTATTTTTGTGTGTCCTAGACCCATCAAATGAAAATTTTTCCAGAGAGGAGTAAAAGTGTACACACAAACACACATAACCCATACACACTCACATGCTTTAGTCAAACCTTCAATCTGACGATCATGCTGACATATAAAATTCAAGTTGCTTGACACCTGTGCCATAGTTGTTGGAAGTTGCCACTGATATATATCAAATATTTCTTCAATGAAAAGCTATGTTTATTGAAGAAGTTCATTGAAAAGCTATATTTCAATGAAAGGCACATAATTTTTTGACTTCTAATGAAACTGACCAGGAGACATTGAAAAGGAGGGCATAATAGTGGGATTAGATTTAATTAGTGAGATTAGAGAACTCACAGAAGATGATGTTTGAGTTAAAAGTGATGTCACAAATGACAACACGTGGGGAAGGATTTAAAATCTAATTCTGGTCACATTCTTTAGCTCAGATTGCATTTTATAAAAATCCGATTATCAATCCTCGAATTCATCCTGAGATGGAGAAAGGCCTAGACTTCTCAACAACAGTGTAGTTATTCAGAGTTTTTGTTTTTGTTTGTTTGTTTGTTTGTTTGTTTGTTTTTTAAGTAGCCCTATGAGAGCTGCAACAAGTAAATTCTCCTGGAGTTTTCCTGATAAAGAGGGCATTTTTTCTGCAAGCTGAGGATAGCTTCATAAAAGAGCAGACTGGATGAAGACATACAAACTGATAGACACCTAAAAACAGTACGGGGGGAAAAAAGCAACAAAGGTAATATGTGTCTGATATTGACATTTACAATATCTAATACTTTAATGTTTCAATCCAATTTACAAGTTTATTATTTTCAACTTTAGAAGCTACATGAATAAGAAAACGAAACACTAGAAACCAAAGACTTGCTGATCTTTTACCCTAAAATACCATCCTTGAGAAACTGCTTTCGAGAGACTTTGGCATTTCAAGTTAAGGTCTTACTTGGCAGCACTGCTCTCTTCTTTACATTGTTCCAGGAAAGTGTGGAGTTTAAGGAAATGGAATTTTTATACCCTTTTTATCCCCTTGGCTACTGATGCATTGATATTTTGGCACTCTCTGTAAGATCTCAGAGCTTTTCTGCAGTGCATTTTATTTTTAGAAAATTCTTTTAGCTCTATCTGCTTCTGTCATCTTTCACACAGGTGACAGACACACACACACACATGCGTGCACGTGTGAGGAAAGTGGAGAAAATCCCTTTTTTAGATGTACTTTTAAGGAGTTACAGAGTTTTCTCTCCTATACGAAGCAAATTGAGGTTGAAAATCTTGTTCAAAGTTTCTGTAAAGCATGTAGTCTAAAAAACTTCATTATTGATGTATTCAGAATGTATCATTACATGTTTGCTGTACTGATTAAGTAATAATTCCTCAAAGGAACTTATTAATAATAACAATAATTACTATTCTTATACAATTTCAGCCGTCAGGATTTATTCCATCTTTTTTTAATTTAATACTACCTCTTATGGATATAATTTTATAGATAGAGTAACAATCTTATCAGAGCAAAAAACTATCATTGAATTGTATGTAAGGTTTACACCTAGTCTTTATAATGCCAAACTATTTATTAGCCCCAGAAACATCTTATTAAAAGAAAGATTCTCTTAACAAAACTTGAAACTAGTTTAAAATTATACTTCAAAGTGTCCTCCACTTTTTCCTAAAAATGAAATGTAGAAGGGAAGGGAGAAAGGTTTAGCATTGGTGGAAAGCCCCTATTCCCACAATTTTCAGGATAAAAAGAATTCTGATTCTAGATACAGAGAGAATGCCCTAACATGATTTTTAGATAATAAAAATGAATTAATAAATATGCAATGCAGAAGGAAAATTTCAAAGAATAAGCTTCTACTCCATCAACACTGTGGGCTCATGCCCTTTGAATCATAATTTCTGAGTACTGAGGCAATTTTTTCTTTAATGAAACAGTTGTCCGTCTCTGTCCAATAATACCCTGTGTGCACAGCAAGCCAATGTCTGGCACGAAATATAATATTATTTCTCAACTATATATTTTCATCTATTGACAACTGCTGAAACAGCAAACAAATAAGCCACAAGCGTTCTTGGAGCTTTCATAGAGTTTCTATCAGTCTTTTACTTTAGGCAAATCTCCTCTGATGAAGGTTAGCCAAGCCTAAATTGTTAAATACATTTTATCGAATGAACATTTAACTCCTACACTAATGCTTAGGAGATTTTCTTGACAGACTAAAGTTTCAAATTAAGCAGTATGCTGTATTAAACAACATGGTAAAAATACACATATATACCTTGAAAGTAATTTTGCTTTTATATAACCTGGACTGATGAAACTTGGCCATAGGAAAAAGATCTGAACATCTGAACATTTATTTATATCAATAGTAAATGTGATAGCTAATTTTATTGTGTCAACTTGACTGGAATACGGGATGATCAGGTATCTGGATCAGGATTATTTTTGGATGTGTCTCTCCATAGGTGTTTCCTGAGGGTGTTTCCTAATGAGATTAGCAATGAATCAGTGGAGTCAGTCATGTAGATTTCCCTCCCCATTGTGGGGATGCCACCAGGATGAGTGAGCATCAACCAATTGGTTGAGAGCCTGAATAGAACACACGAAAGAAGGAAAGATTCATCCCCTTTTTGCTTTCCCCCTGCCCACTTAAGGTGGAACACTTCATCTCATTTTCTCCAGTTATCAGGCTGGTATTATACCATCTCCTCAGGACTTCAGAATTGGACTGAATTACACCACCAGATTTCCTGGGTCTCCAGCCTGCAGATGGGAGATTGTGAAACTTCTCAGCCTCTATAATCACATGAGCCAATTCCTCATAATAAATCACCTTTTATGCATACCCATGCATACACATATACACACACACATATCCTAATGGTTCTGTTTTTCTGATTAATGCAATAAATTTTTATTATCACTAATGAGACATGTCATGTGAAATGTTTCTCAGAGTATACCAAATTTACAAAAGAAAAAAATAATAATATCCCAACATAAGCATTATCTGCTCTAGATAGGATACTTTTTTGCAAAGGGATTTGATTTTAGATGATTAAGCATAAAAGTTGTTTAAAAAATATTGGGGAGCTCAAGGTACCTTTGGGATGACTGCTAGGTGGCTAAAGTATAATCGTTCAGAAACAGTGCTGAGAGCAACAAGAAGATCTGCCTAAAAAGAAAGTTTCACAACTGCCATGGCCACCATAGATCTGCCATGTGCACTGCCACCAGGCTGTTGACTTGCCCTGCAATCCACGTGTTAACAGCAGTCACATCACTGAGAACCCATTGATGCAGCCAATTTTTCTTTGTAATCCACAAGCTTCTACAGTCACCTTTATGAATAAAATTTATTTACATGGATGTACCTTCCCTAAGGTGCTCAAGTTTGAACAGAATTTTCACTGGGCTGAATCTGATTGGTAAAACCTAGGCAATATGCCAGGTGGCCAGGACATAAAGGTGCCAGTGGAAGAACATTTGGCAGCAGTTGCGGGGGTTCTACTTTAAGAAGAAAGTACTCATATGGTTGTATAATTTCCAAACGTAATACAGGAATTCCAAATTTATTGGAATAAATAAAAAGTGTAATGGAAGACTGGTATATTTGCCCAACTAATTAGTTTTAATGCAAAGTTTTATGTGTCAGGTCAATATAATCATCCATAATAACTAAGTTAATACTACTACTACTGCTACTACTACTATTGCTAATAATAATTGCATTTGTGTTCTTAGCAATTAATATTATTTACATTAATTATCTTTTCTTTTCTTCCTTTCTTTTCTTTTCTTTTTTTCCCCCACAACCTTGGGAGATAAAACTTGGAATCAAGGATAGAGCTCAGATTTCATTTCCTCTACCACAGCTGTTTTCCAGAGCTAAGCCATATACTATGAGGTACTCAAGATGTTTGCAGTTTCAGGAAGCCCTTGAGATCAAAACTATTTCCACAATGAACGTACACTGACATTTGCCTTTATTACTGTGTTGAAATTTAAACTCATGGTACAAAACCAGTGGTGGATAAAACCATTGATGCTTTCACACCAATCAAGACTGTACTACCAAACTTTTTATAACCTCCCTCCACACACTCAGAGGGAGAAACAACAACAGCAGCAACTTACTGCCAAAGCAGTAAAATATGATTAATTTTTGTAAACAATGACCTTTGAGTATATGTATTTTTGATATTCTGTGTGACAAAAGGTAGAATTCTCATGAAGAACTTCTGCTGTCTACTAAATTATGGTGATTGATGTTGTCTTGAAGAAAAGCACATCTGTGATTGAGTGGCAAACTGAGCCAGTTGATTTTTTTCCATTCAACAGAAGTTTTATTTCAAAGACTGGCTTACAATCTTACTCTTGTCATTCAGGCATGGGCATTTAGCAGACATTTTCTAGAAAAATCAACAAAGCAAGCATGTCACTCCAGAGAACATAACAAAGTATCTGTTGGGATTGATAAAAATTGAGCTTTTTATGAAAAGCGAAATTTTAGAAAATGTATGTCAATGACTGTGAGCTTGACAGTCTTCCAACTCTTAAAAGTCTTTCCTGACAAGGTCAGTGATTATATGAATGGATGCTATTTTTAAAATATTTTATAATTAAATGTGCCAACATTTGCGAGATTTGCATAAATCAATAAAATAATATTTTTCAATTGAAAAATATACAGGGTTGTAAAATCATATGCTGGGAAAAGATCCACTTTTCAAATACACCAATGGATTTTAATGTACCAGATTCAAAATACACCAATGGATTTTCATGTACCAGATGATAAAAAGTTTACTGATATGGTTTCAGTTAACACATTGCAACTAACTCTAAGTAGACTACCACTTGTGGAGTTTTGGTATAGTATAAAAGAAGAATGTGCAATATTACTTAAATATATTATTGAGAGATTGCCTGTCATAAAAACGGCATGAGTTTGAGTGAGAAAAGTAATTCCATCAACCTCCTTTTGTTCCACAAAATGGCTAGCCACAGTGAGCTTGTCACTCTTAAGATTAAACAAGTTTGTCCTGTTTGGAAACCTCCCCAAATCGCTTATCTACCCACTTGCAGCCAACCAAGTGAGAGAGCTGATTATAAAGAGGTCCCCAGAGAACCCCCAACCCACCTGTCCCTGGGAGAAGTGCACACTGGGACGGAGCCTTGGGAAGTTTGTGCGTTTGCAGTGGGGAGGAGCTTGGCCCTTCCTCTTCCTGGGTGGAACCTGGAATTCAATCTGTGAGGCAGGACGCACACTTGCAGGACTCTGGCTTTGCAGAGAATCCTGTTTCCTTTTTTGTCCATTTTTGCCCAAAACTTCCATTTTTTTTCAACCTTCAAAGTGCGAGTCTAATCTCTCATGGCCATGTGACAAGAAACCGGTTCTTAGCTGAACTAAGGAAAAAGTCCTACAACACAGGACATAAAAATTTACCTGAAGAGCAATTAGAAAATCTCCACCACTTTCAAAAATCCCATTCAAGCGTTAAGAAAACTTGCTAATCAGAGTCTATCTATCTCAGGACTTACTCCTTTTCCTCTATAAGATCAAAACTTCAAATACCTTTGAATCCTGCTGAAAAGAGCATGGCCACAGATAGTTTCCATTAAGGCTGCAAGATCAGGAATAAGCAGCATTTACTAATTTTGTCTCAAATTTAAGTTTATCTTTGACATTATTAAAATAATTATTCCTTTTCCTACTATATTTCTGCATAAGCCTGATTTTTTAATACTTTAACCAAAGCAACATATTATAATAGGTTGAATGCAAAAGAGTTTTGAGAATTCAGCTATTTTCTAATAAGCCAGATATTCTTTAAACCTGCAATAATGTAGAAAAATGCTACTCTTCTCACCAATTATTTTTTGGTTTAGAAATATATTTTTAGAAAGATGTTATTTAGGTTAACATGTAATGGGCTAATCTTGCTATTTTTAAATTATTCAATAAAAATTTTAAAATCTGAGTTTTAATTTCAGGTATAGTAAATATTAAAAGATATAAGCTATAAAACAAAATTATTTGGGGTCTTCAATATTTTAAGTGTGCAGAGGTGTCCTGAAACAAAACCTTTGAGAATTTTTTTCCTAGCCTTTCATTATGAGTTGTAATTCCCATAAATATATGCAATTTCTTATATATAGTAATTATGAAAAAAATACTCAACATATTCTTAAAATCCTTGAATTCAGACTTTTGTTCCCATCATGCACTTGTCTATACAATGCATACTGTTCACAGTATGTCAAATAGGAACAACACAGGATAGCTACACATCAAAAAGTAAAATTAGTAACACTTGAAATGTGCAACCGAATATATTTATAGTGTGCATTAGTCAATGTGCTCCAGAGAAACAGAACCAGTAAGACATATGATTAGATAGATAGATGCCAGATAGATAGATAGATAGATAGATAGATAGATAGATAGATGGAAAATAGATGCTTAGATGGTAGGTAGATAGGTAGGTAGGTAGGCAGAGAGATGGAAATTTATTATGGGAATTGGCTCATGCAATTATGGATGCTGAGAAGTTCCACAGTCTGCCACCTGCAGGCTGGAGAACTAGGAAAACCTGTGGTATAATTGAGTTTGAGACTGAAGGTCTGAGAACCAGGAGCACCAATGTTCCGTATCAAGAGAAGATGATTGTTCTAGCTCATGAAGAAAGAGAGTCAATTTTTCCTTCCTCTGACTTTTTATTCTATTCAGGGTCATGACAAATCGAGGGATGCCCACCCACATTGAGAAGCAAGACTTTTACTCAATCTATTGATTCAAATGATAATCTTTTCTAGAAATTCATGCAAGGACATATAAAAATACAATTTTTCTAGCTATCTGGGTATTCCTTAACTCAGAGTCAAGTTGACATATACAATTACACATTACGTAGCGTATTCCATTCATTAATATTTTGTACATATTTAAATTATGGTGGTGGTGATTTTAATTTCAAATAACCAAAAGAAAAAAGAATGGAGAAAAAAGCAATATTCAAAAAGAAATGATACTGTGCCTTTTCTGACACATTTTAGCAATTACCGAAACTTTTGTTCACATTTTGTATTACTTTACAATTATATCTTCAGTTGTATGACATGGAAATGTATTTCTTATTTACTTCACAAGAGTACTTTTATAATGGAACAATTAACAACACACAAATTGTTAATTCCTTGTTAGTTTGAAACCATCTGGTGTCAAATTCTATACACGAGGGTGGGATTTGAAACAGACATGCTTCCCGCAACATGTTCAGTGTTAATCACCAGTGAAACCTGATGAAAATAGTCTCTCTGTTTTTAGAAATGCAGCTATTGTTTTAAACTTTAAAAATGGTATGATGTTCATTTTACAAGAACTTGTATGGAAATTTAATTAAATTGTTTTTGTCCAGGGCAATAACAACAACATCTGTGTCAGAAGTTTTACAAGGAACAATATATGAGATGCATCATATTTATCTATAATCACATGTAACATGATCTGATCTGTAGAATCCGCAGTGTTTTACACAGTGTTTTAGAATAATTTTTACATTTAGGGAATATTTTATAAAGTATATTAAATTGTATGCTCAATGTGGCTAAAACTAAAATGGTAGAAAGCATAAAAATATCCCAAATTCCAAATTCCATTATTTACTATATATTTAAGTATACATATAAAAGGCATCTGAATCTTTATCAACCATTAGATATATCATAAAAGAAGATGTGGCATTTTTATCATGTCATCCCTCTTCAAATTTTATTCTTCTATCTACATTGTCATACACTTAAGGTGATGCTGACCCACTTACTTATTCCTTAATGATTTCTGAATATTCATTGGTCCAGATATTCAGCCTTTCCCCATGAAAATGGTGGGAGGTTTGAACAATTCAGAAAATCACGACTATCAGTACAGAAGTAGTTTCTTTCTTCTGTCACAGGCACAATTTGACAAGCTTGCTTGAATTTCTTCAAAAGAGAGTGGTTTTAAAATTCACTTTAAAAGCAATTCTCTTACCTTCAACTGAGGAACTAAAAATAAGAAAATATTATTTACAAGGAAATCCAGAAATGTGTTTTATTATAGACATTAAGCAGTCTCTGCTATTTGCAGTATAAGATAAATGAAATAAAATGGCTATTAAGATCAACATAGAAGTTTTTATATTACTAATCAAAGGGCAGTGTTGGCTGGCCATGGTGGCTCCTGCCTGTAATCCTAGTACTTTGAAAGGTTGAAGTGGGCAGATCAACTGAGGTTAGGTGTTCGAGACCAGTCTGCCCAACATGATGAAACCCTGTCTCTTCTAAAAATACAAAAATTAGCTGGGCATGGTGGCATGCCCCTGTAGTTCCAGCTTCTTGGGAAGCTGAGGCAGGAGAATTGCTTGAGCTTGTGAGGCAGAGGCTGTAGTGAGCCAAGATCATGCCACTGTACTCCAGTCTGGGCAAAAGAGTGAGATTGTAAAAAAAAAAAAAAAAAAAAAAATTAAGAATACATAAATAAATAAATAAATTTTAAAAAGGCAATGTTGTCAAATATGGCCTAGAATTTGAAATATACTACTGACTTTCATTCCATGGTTTGGTGGGGTAAAGGCTGAAGCAGGGCCAACCTGTGGGATGGAAACTCTACTGATATTAGCAGTGATAAAATAGCCAGAAAAAAAACAACATCTTGCCAAATTACACTCTGAAAACATATCTCATATCTAGCTTACTACCTCGGAGGAATCCGAGACCTGGAAATCAGCTATCTGGAACTGCAAAACAAATCTTACTAAAGGGAAGAGCTGTGCTGATACACATTGCCAAATGTTCACAACAATGTCACTGCATGGGTGTGTCTCTTCTAACATATACTGGCTCCTGCTGACACATCCAAGAATAGCCCTATGCCTGAAATATTTGTGCCATCTGATTCTCCCCAGTTAGATGCCACTTCTCCCCAAAGTCATCTGCATGGAGTCTGGGCCTGCCATTTTCCTCTCCCCAACAATTACAGATATTGAATTTCTTCTTTCCCCTCCCTCCCCAATGTTGAATAACCGACCCCAAATCCTCCTGAAGAAAGTAGCGGAGAACACAGCAAGAGTTAGGAATGGGCAGAGATCGGCAACGCCTATAGGAAAATGGTCTGTGTTTTTTCAGTTCTGCTTGTGTTTGAGCATTTGTTCCTTCCTTTGAAAGCTTTGCCCAGTGTATTAGTTTTCTATCACAACTGTAAAAACAAACAACAACAACAACAAAAAAAAAAACCACATTTACTAGCTCATAATGTCATAAACTTTTATCTTACAGTTTTGTAGGTCACAAGTCTGTCACAGGTCTCATGGGAATCCAATCAAGGTATCTGCACAGCTGCATTCTTTTCTTGAGGTTGTAGGGAAGATAAGTCTCCTTGCCTTTTGAGTCTTCTAGAGGCCACCCACATGCATTGACTCTTAGCCATTTTCCTCCATCTTCAAAGCCAGCATGGTTGCATCTCAAACAATTTTGTCATGGTCTCATCTCCTTCTTATCATATCCAGGGAAGTTTCTTCAATTCAAGGACCCCCAAGTTTAGATTGTTCTTACTTGGGGTAATCCAACATGATGTTCTCATCTCAAAGTCCTTAACTTAATCAAATATGCAAAGTCCTTTTTACTATGTGGGGTCACATATTCATAGGTTCTGGGGATCAAGATTTGAACATCTTTGAAAAATCATTATTCTTCTCACCATTCCAGAGAAAAATCCTATTGTTTTTGTCCATGAAAACAAACTTTGTCTTACTTTATTTTCACAAAACGTCTGTGTTTGTGGATTTTCTTATAATGGCCATTAGCAAAAATAAGCAATTACATTGTGATTGGTTGATTTTAAATATCTCCTTTTATAGTTCAATTTAGCACTCAAGTTTCATATTCCTTTGTAAAGCTTAATGCAAATGGCTATGAAACTTAAGACTATTGAGTTTGATGTGCACATTTTTAATTCTCTCAACTGTGATAATTTAATGATCTGCAGTCTGCATAATAAAGACTCCATTGCACAGATACTCATGTACCAAAGATGCAAACCCAAACATTTACTAATAAAAACTTAAAGAGAATGTGATGTCTTCAGAGATTTTGTTACTCCACTCACTTCTTAATCTATATGGTACTATTTTTCAGAGCACACTTCTCTATCAAAAATTGCACTTTGCTAATTTTTCATTGCTTGCCCCATCCCTGTTCCAAAATATACTTTGTCCAGTCACATGTAAAACCCAAAAATCCTTTTATACTCCATATTGGCAATAGTTATTTCTTTTCTTTCTCAGGAATTAAAAATAAACAAATATAATTGTGAAAGATCTTTTCTTTTTGAGAAAGATAAATTCATTTTATTTAGAAAATAATTATGGTTACATGATTTCCAATTTCTTGGAATAACCTTTTTAAAAATAATATTTAAATTTGGTCTTTTATAAGTACTACATAACAAAAAGGCACCTGACTGTTGCAATTACTTCAGATAACATGAAAGCTCTATGTATGATTGAGTCTCCATGCTCAATTATTTTAAAATCAGATAGTATTATGAAAGGGTAAGAACACTTCTCTTCTGAAGGATGTGTCTATTTAGAAAAAAATAGCTTCCTACTTTGCTTTCATTTAACATTGTTGGTTCATATCATAATGTACCTTTGTAGGAAGATAGTATATCTCTTAAACTAAAGGATAAAAACATTTTGACAATGTTCGTCTGAACATTGTGTGATATTCTATTAAAATAGAATAAATGTGCAAATAAATAGGTCATGATGGATACTGAGTTGTCTAAGGGTCTTGAAATTTATTCCACTTTTTTATTTGCTTGCTTTTTTAAATGATACTATTATACATTTTCTTTTTATTTGTCTTAAATACTGACAAGTTATAATTGCCTATATTTATAGGGTACAAAGTGATGCTATAATATAAGTATACAATGTGGAATGACTGAATAAGGAGGCTAAGGGCTGGGGCAAGTGAGATCTTCTCAAAGAGTACAATGTTTCAGTTAGACGGGAAAAATAAATTATAATATTTGAGGTGATAGATATGTTAACTAGCTTTTTTGTTTGCTTTTAAGGAACAAAAGGAAAAGTTAAAGTCCCATTGATGTTCATATCATCTGTAAAATGATATTTATAAGACAGCATCAAGAAATGAACTTCTTACCAAGGGCACAGACCTTGTGAGAAAATAAATACCATTTAAAAAAGTGCTGAAAAAGGTTAAGTCTTTGCCCATGCCCACGTCCTGAATGGTATTACCTAAGGTTTCTTCTAGGGTCTTTATGGTTTTACGTCTTACATTTAAGTCGTTAATCCGTCTTGAGTTAATTTTTGTATGAGGTATAAGGAAGTGGTCCAGTTTCAGTGTTCTGCATATGGTTAGCCAGTTTTGCCAACACTATATATTAAATAGGGAATCCTTTCCCCATTGCTTGTTTTTATCAGGTTTGTCAAAGATCAGATGGTTGTAGATGTGTGGCGTTATTTCTGAGGCCTCTGTTCTGTTCCAGTGGTCTATATACATGTTTTGATACCAGTACCACGTTGTGTCACTGTACCCTTGTAGTATAGTTTGAAGTCAGGTAGCATGACACCTCCAGCTTTATTCTTTTTGCTTAGGATTGTCTTGGCTCTATGCACTCTTTTTGGTTCCATATGAAATTTAAAATACTTTTCTCTCATTCTGTGAAGAAAGTCAATGGTAGCTTCATGGGGATAGCATTGAATCTATAAATTATTTGGGGCAGTATGGCCATTTTATTGATGTTGATTCTTCCTATCGATGAGCATGGAGTGTTTTTCCATTTGTTTGTGTCTTCTCTCATTTCCTTGGGCAGTAGTTTGTAGTTCTCCTTGAAGAGGTCCTTCACATCCCTTATAAGTTGGATTCCTATGTATTTTATTCTCTTTGTAGCAATTGTGAATCAAAGTTCACTCATGATTTGGCTCTCTGTCTATTATTGGTGTATAATAATACTTGTGATTTTTGCACATTGATTTTGTATCCTGAGACTTTGCTGAAGTTGCTTATCAGCTTAAGGAAATTTTGGGCTGAGACGGAGTTTTCTAAATACACAATCATGTCATTGCCAAACAGAGACAATTTGACT
The DNA here is from genome assembly GCF_003255815.1 of Theropithecus gelada. Lineage (NCBI taxonomy): Eukaryota > Metazoa > Chordata > Mammalia > Primates > Cercopithecidae > Theropithecus > Theropithecus gelada. The sequence goes on along the minus strand of NC_037673.1, from coordinate 24,708,975 downwards.
TCCTCTCTTCTTATTTGAATATGCTTTATTTCTTTCTCTTGCCTGATTTCCCTGTCCAGAACTTCCAATACTATGTTGAATAGGAGTGGTGAGAGAGGGCATCCTTGTCTTGTGCTGGTTTCCAAAGGGAATGCTTCCAGCTTATGCCCATTTAGTATGATATTGGCTATGCGTTTGTCATAAATAGCTCTTATTCTGAGATACGTTCCATCAATACCTAGTTTATTGAGAACTGTCGTTTTTGTCACTGGTTTTGTTCATGTGATTGATTACATTTACTGATTTGCATATGTTGAACCAGCTTTGCATCCCAGGGAAGAAGGCAACTTGATAGCGGTGAATATGATTTTTGATGTGCTGCTGGATTCTGCTTGCCAGTATTTATTGGGGATTTTTGCATCAATGTTCGTCGGGGATATTGGCCTGAAATTTTCTTGTTTTGCTGTTTCTCTGCCAGGCTTTGGTATCAGGATGATGCTGAACTCATAAAACGAGTTAGGGAGGAGACCCTCTTTTTCTGTGCTTTGGGATAGTTTCAGAAGGAATGGTAGCAGCCCCTCTTTGTACCTCCAATAGAATTTGGCTGTGAATCTGTCTGGTCCTGGGGTTTTTTTTGGTTGGTAGGCTACTTATTACTGCCTCAATTTCAGAACTTGTTATTGTTCTATTCAGGGATTTGACTTCTTCCTGGTTTTGTCTTGGGAGGGTGTATGTGTTGAAAAAGCTCATCATCACTGGTCATCAGACCAATGCAAATCAAAACCATAGTGAGATACCATCTCATGCCAGTTAGAATAGCGATCATTAAAAAAGGCAGGAAACAACAGATGCTGGAGAGGATGTGGAGAAATAGGAATGCTTTTATACATTGGTGTGAGTGTAAATTAGCTCAACCATTGTGGAAGACAGTGTGGTGATTCCTCAAGGATCTAGAACCAGAAATACTATTTGACCCAGCAATCCCATTACTGGGTATACACCTAAAGGATTATAAATCATTCTACTATAAAGACACATGCACACATATGTTTATTGCAGCACTGTTCACAATAGCAAAGACTTGGGACCAACCCAAATACCCATCAATGATAGATTGGATAAAGAAAATGTGGCATATATACACCATGGAATATTATGAAAAAAAAGTACATTTTTTTTTCCAGGGAGATGAGTGAAGCTGGAAACCATAATTTTTAGCAAACTAACACAGGAACAGAAAACCAAACACCACATGTTCTCACTCATAAGTGGGAGCTGAACATGAGAACACATGGACACAGGGAAGGGAACATCACACACCGGGGCCTATTGGGGCATGGGCTGATAGGGGAGGAATAGCATTAGGAGAAATACCTAATGTAGATGACAGGTTGCTGGGTGCAGCAAACCACCATGGCATGTGTATACCTATGTAACAAACCTGCACGTTCTGCACATGTATCTCAGAACTTAAAGTATAATTTTCAAAAAAAGAAGAAAAAGGTTAAGTCTGCTAAATGCTCTCACAACTTGCAGGCGTAACGGTAAGAGATTTTCATAAAATTGAGATATAGGTAGAGATGATTATTTCAGAATGCAGTTTTCAAGTGTGTTAAAGTTTTCTTTTCAACCCAATTTCCTTTTCTCCCCCAAACTCGAAGCAACCCAATTACTTAATATAAAATATAAAATATCAACCCTGAGATTACCCACTTATACTTTCTATGAGAAATATCAAAAACTGTTCACATAAATAGAAGAATAAAGGCAATTCCAGTCACTTTTTATTTTTTTGTAAAAGGTTAGACACAGATAGAACTGCATCTCTTCAAAGATGAACAAACTGATAGAAAAACAGGAACAAAATAAATCTTACATAGTTCCTTTGCAAGTGCAGCAGAGAAAGAGGGGAAAAGGAAAATGTCAGACAGCATAGAGATGAATAGTGTATTGGATGCATTCCAACAGACGTGAAATAAAATTGCTAACACTACACCTCTCAGGAATTCTAAAAACAAGTACTGTTTAAAACAAAGAATGATAAAGTAATAGAATATGATGAAAAGAGAATTTATTTAAAAAAATCAAGATGGGAATGCTAATGTACAATTTGCAAATACGATCAGGAACAACGAGGGCAGAATTAAAACACCAAAAAAATCACAGATATTTAGAACCTATTTAAGAAAAATCGCAGAAAATTTTGAGAAAACACAGATAATTAATGACATAAAAGCAACATTATAATTTTACAATAGAACCAGTGGAAATCCAACCTAGAGATTATTGTTGTTCCTAACCAAGAGAAATAACAATAAATCCAAATTTTAAGTAACCTTTTCTAAATTTAATGAGCCAATAAGGACTCAATTAGTTCTGAAAAAAACAAAAAGTAAAGAGAAAATATTTAAATGATAATGATAGATGGATAGATGATAGATGGATAGATAGATTTTACTTGGTAATGTTATCGAACTTAAAGTTTAGAAAATCTTATACCAATTCAAAAGATAATTTCACAAAAATCTGGTAATTTCACAAAAATCTGGTAACCTACAAAGCAAAACATAAAGGCAAGGCTTCCCTCAGCCTTTTCCTTAGTAGTGTTAGACATAGAGGCCAAAGGAACAGAATCTGTAGATTTTTGAGGAAGTAAAGATTGTCATCAGCTAATTTTATACTAATGCGAGTTATTATTCCTGACTGCAGAAAATGGAAGCAAAAATTTGAATTGCTCTGATTCAAGGAATACTTTCGATTCCTAAAAAGCTAATTTAAAAAGTTAAACCAGTGAACAAATAGGAATATCTCAAAAATAAAAACATAAATGGTGAAATAATACAGAAAAAATAAATTTAGGGATAGGACCAATTTAAATAATTTACAATGTTATAGTTTCAAGCAGAATAATTTTTATAAGAATAAACATTGAATTAACATTCATAGCCTAAAAGGTAAGACCTAGACTATGCCAAAAAAAAAAAAAAAAAAAAGAGAGAGAGAAAACAAAGAAAAGATTTTGGGTGGGGCTGGAGAAGAAAGAGGGGTAAGAAGAGTATGGAATATGTTTTCTTGTTTCATTTAAGAATATCAATTGATAAATAATTTTTTCTGGACATGTAAAGTTTAAAAATAATTGTAATTGTTGTATATGTATGTCCACCCTTTTACTAGAAAACAGGCTTTATTCTTCTTAAGTTGCAAAGAAAAAAATGAACTCTAGTAACATGAAACATATATATATATAAAATATACATATTATATATATACACACATATGTACACACTTATATATATGAAAAATACTCAGGAAACAAGAAATGTAGAGAATCAAATGTCATTTTTCCCCAAGATGGCAGATTAGAGGCTTTTAGTCTGCATCAGCCCTTTGGAAATAGCAAGATAGTGCATAAAGATCAACTGTTTCAGCATTAATTCAAGAAGGAAAATGAGAATCCACTGAAACGATGAAGAATGCCCCAGATCCAAGGGAGAAGCATGCCAGCAAACAGCCCCATGGTGGTGTTCAACCAGCAAAACAGAAGGAAGCCCCTGTCTGTGAGAGAGGCAGAGAACCCCCCTCTATAGCAACCCAGGTAGAGGGAGAGCACTTGGTTTCTCCCAAGTCCCAGAGCTATCCTGGGGAGAGTCTTGAATACGCTGAGAAAGAAAGACACCTGGAAAAGCCGAAGTCATTTTATCAGACTTGAGACCAAGATCAGAATGCCATTTTTAATACGGGCACATACAAAATCAACTATTCTTTGGCAACCTGGCAGTGTGGCCACACAAGTACTTTAGTCTTGGGCCAGATATTGGAGTGCTTGCTCTGGAGTAGGGTAGGGGCTTCCACAGCTCCAACTGTGGAAAGTGCCTCAGCAGTAGTTGCTGGAATTGTGCTCTTTCCCCATCACAATCCTGGGGCAGGAGGAGAACTGCAATAGCTACAGTTTCTCCTAGATGGTGAGACTTGCACCCAGTACCAGTGTGGCAATCTGGAACTGGTCTGTGTGTGCCATTACTGGGTGCCCTACCTTGCTCCCTTGAAGTCAAGGTACACCAGGGCCCTCTCTGGTCCACTCCCAGGCAGTAATCCAGGCAAATGGAGAATCTGCTTGCCTGTAGCAGAAGCCCAAGCTGCTCCACCCTTCCTGGACATAGATCACGGTATAGCCAGGCTGTCTCTGCTCCATACCTAGGGAGGTCTCCAGTCATTCAGGGCACCCTCTCACTTGATTCGTCAGCCTGAGAAGGCCAATCCCCCTGTGCAAAGAACTTGGTGCAGGGGGGCTCCTTCTGCTGCACACCCTGGCAGATATTGAGTCATCTGGAGCATCCACTCTCCTGGATTCGCAATTTAGGCTGCCTGTCATTCCCATGCAGACAACTTGGGGCCAATGAGATCTCTTACCTCCATAGCTAGGTACACCTTTGTGTGCTTGACGGCTACCCACTGGATCCTCTCTTGGTGCTGGTGCTTGTGCCTGTCATCAAGGGACCTGTAGGCAGACTTGTCCAGTCCAGCCCTGAGCATTGTGGCCCCTATCTCCCTGGGGCGAGCGGGAAGACCAGAACACTGTGCACTGCATGAATCAGCAGCCCATTGCCTGAGGCAACAGAGAGCTTCTTCCATAAACAAAGATCAAATATATACTGAGATGCATTGGCTAGAGCTGGCTCTTACCTATAAGATACATCTACCAGCTTGTAACTTGAATTGCACACCCCAATATAAAACCTGCTGACAGAAGTGCATAGGGCTATAAAGGCAAAGCCAAAAGACCCTACCCAGCATTCTCTACAGTCAAACACACATCCCCAGTGGGTGGGGGAGAGAAAGGGAAACAAAAATACAAAAATATTATAGGGAAAGAAAGAAAAAGAAAAAATCCTACTTCAAACAATAATTAGATCAATTACAAATGCTGGTATTTCCAAATTAGAAAGGAACCAGTGCAAGATTTCTGACACCATGAAAAACTTGAATATAGCGACATCACCAAAGGATCACAGTAGCTCTCCAGCAATAGTCTCTAGCCAAAATGGAAACTCAGAAATGGCAGATAAAAAATCCAAAACATGGACTGTAGGGAAGCTCAAAGAGATACAAGACAAGTATGAAAATCACCACAAATAAACTTCGAAGGTAATCAAGGAAATGAAAAAAGAAATAAACATCCTAAAATAAATTAATCAGAGCTTCTGGAATTGAATAACTCACATCATAAGAAATTTCAAAATATAATTAAAACAATAAAACATTATCAGTAGACCGAACCAAGCAGAAGAAAGAATTTCAGACCCTCAAGTATGGTCTTTTGAACCAACCCAGCCAGACAAAAATAAAGAAAATAGAATTTTAAGAAGTCCACAAACTCTTCAAGAATTATGGCATATGTAAAGTGGCAAAACCCTATGAACTACTGTTATTTCTGAGAAAGAAGGGGAAAAGGTAAACAACCTAGAAAACATATTTGAGGAAACAATTTGAGAAAATGTCCCTAATCTTGCTAGACAGGTAGACACCTAGACACAAGAAATCCAGAGAACACCTGTGAGAATCTAGATACAATGAACATCGCCAAGGCATGTAGTCACCAGATTGTCCATGGTCAGCGATTAAAAAATATATATATATTACATTTATATATATTATAATTATTACTTGATTAAACAATTATTGTTTGATTAAATATATACTTATTTATTATATATAATTTATAATTATATTATACATAATTTATTTATTTTATGTGTGTGTGTATATATATATATATATGGAGCTACAAAAGAGGTTAGATCATATACAAAGGGACCCCTATCAAGGTAACAGCAGATTTCTCGGCAAAAAACTTAAAAGCCAGGAGAGGTCAAAGGTTTATTTTCAGCATTCTTAACAAAAAGAAATTCCAACCAAGAATTTCATATCCCATCAAACTAAACTGCAGAAGCAAAGGAAAAATAAAATCTTTTCCAACCAGTCAAGTACTACTGGAATTGCTTAACACTGTAGGAGCATTACAAGAAACCCTTAAGGGATTTCTAAACCTGGAAACAAAAGAGCAATACTCACTATCATATAAACACACTTACATACATAGCGCACAGACCCTATAAAGCAACCACACAATAGAAAATATAAAGCAAAAAGTAAACAACTTTATGACAAGATCAAAACTTCACATAAGAATTAGACAGCCACACAATAAGAGTGGGAAACTTCAACACTCCACTGACATCTTTAGACAGATTATCAAAACAGAAAACTAACGAAGAAATTCTGAACTTAAATTCAACACTTGACCAATCGGATCTAATAGCCATCTACAGAATCCTGCACCTATCAACCACAAAATATACATTCTTCTGCCGGGTGCGATGGCTGACACCTGTAATCCCAGCACTTTGGGAGACCAAGGTGGGCAGATCACTAGGTCAGGAGATCGAGACCATCCTGGCTAACACGGTGAAACCCAGTCTCTGCTAAAAATACAAAAAAATTAGCCAGGTGTGGTGGCTGGCACCTGTATTTTCAGCTACTTGGGAGGCTGAGGCAAGAGAATGGCGTGAACCTGGGAGGCAGAGGTTGCAGTGAGCCAAGATCTCACCACTGCACTCCAGCCTGGGTGACAGAACAAGACTATCTCAAAAAAATAATTATATACAGATATACATTTATATAAATATATATAAATCTAGAGGAAATGATGTGTGTGTATATATATATATACACACACACACACACACACACTCTTCTTATCTGTACACAGAACATACTCCAAGATCAACCGCATGCCAAAACATTTGAAAAACTCAAAAAGACAGGCACGGTGGCTCATGCCTGTAATCCCAGGGCTTTGGGAGGCAGAGGTAGGTGGATCACCTGAGGTTGGGAGTTCAAGACCAGCCTGACCAACATGGAGAAACTGTCTCTACTAAAAATAAAATATTAGCCAGGCATGGTGGCACATGCCTGTAATCTCAGCTACTAGGGAGGCTGAGGCATGAGAATCTCTTGAACCCGGAGGCGGAGGTTGCAGTGAGCCGAGATTGCACCATTGCACTCCAGCCTGGGCAATAAGACCAAAACTGTGTCTAAAAGAAAAAGAAAACCTCAGTAAATGTTTAAAAAATCAAAATCATACCAACCATACTTTTGGACCACAGTGGAATAAAAAGAAAAATAAATACCAGAAAGATCTCTCAAAACCACACAATTTCACGAAAATTAAACAACTTGCCCCTGGATGACTTTTGAGAAACAATGGCATTCAGAAAGAAATTTTTCAAATCTTTAAAAAAGTGAAAACAGAGATACAGCATACTAGATTCTCTGTTAACAGGAAAGGTTATAGTGCTAAAAATGCCTACCTTAAAAAGTTAGAGAGGCCTCAAATTAACAATGTAATATCACACCTAGAGGAACTAGATAAACAAGAACAAACTAACCCCACAGCTAGAAGAAGAAAAGAAATAACTATAACCGGAGCGGAACTGAATGGAATTGGGACCCCAAAATCCATGCAAAGAATCAATGAAACAAAATGTTCATGCACTGAAAAGATAAGCAAGATCAATGGACTACCAGCTAAATTAACAGATTGAAAAAGAGAGAACCCAAATAAGCACGATCAGATATGACAATGATGACACTGCAACCAATCACACAGAAATACAAAAGACCTCTATGACTCTTATGAATGCCTCAATGCACACAAACTATAAAATCGGGAGGAAATGAACAAATTTCTGGAAACACACAATCTCCTAAGATTGAATCAAGAAGAAGTTGAAACCCTGAATAGGCCAATATTGAGTACTGAAATTGAATCCATAATATAAATACCCACCAGTCAAAAAAAGTCCCAGACCAGAGGGATTCATAGCTAAATTCTACCACATGTACAAGAGCTGGTACCAGCTCTACTGAAACTTTTCAAAAACATCAAGGAGGAGGGATTTCTCCCTAACTCATTCTACAAAGCCAGCATCAGTCTGACACTGAAGTTTGGCAGACACAAACAAAAAAGAACACTAAAGGCAATTATCCTTAAAGAACACAGATGCAAAAATCCTAAACAAAACACTTGCAAACTGAATCCAACAGAATATCAAAAAGTTAATTCACCACAATCAAGTAGGCGTTATTCCTGAGATGCAGGGTTGGTTCAATGTACACAAATCAATAAATAGCCAAAGCAATGTTAAACAAAATTATGAAGCTGGAGGCATCACATTACCAACTTCAAACTATACTATAAGGCTACAGTAACCAAAACAGAATGGTACTGGTTAAAACAAACAAAAGGAAAACAGATACATGGACCAATGGAACAAGTTAGAGAACATGGAAACAAAGCCATACAATGACAGCCACCTGATCTTTGACAAAGTTGACAAAAATAAGTAATGAGGAAAAACCTCCTATTTAATACATGGCAGTGGGATAACTGGCTAGCTACATACAGAGGAATGAAACTGGACTCTCCCTTTCACCATGTACAAAAATTAACTCAATATAAATTAAATATTTAAATGTAAGATCTCAAAATATAAGAATTCTAGAAGAAAATCAAGGAATCACCATTCTGGACATCAACCTTGAGAAAGAACTTATGATTAAGTTCTCAAAAGCAATTGCAACAACAAAAAAGGAGAAGTTGATCTAATTAAACTAAAGAGCTTCTGTACACCAAAATAAATAATCAACAGAGTAAACAGACAAACATCTAATACCCAGAATCTATAAGGAATTTACACAATTTAACAAGCAAGAAACAATACAATTTTAAAATAAGCAGAATTTAATTCAGTTCTTCTGTGATTTTAGTTATTTCTTTTCTTCTGCTGGCTTTTGAGTTGTATTCTTTTCTTTCTAGTTCCTCTAGCTGTGACATTAGATTATTAATTTGAGAACTTTCTAATTCTTGATGAAGGCATTAAGGACTATAAACTTTCCTCTTAACACTGCTTTATTTACAACCCAAAGATTTTGGTAAATCGTGTCTCTATTTTCATCAATTTCTTTTTTTTAATATTTCTACCTTATTTATTTTGTTTGCCTAAGTGTTATTCAGGAGAAGTTTGTTTTATTTCTGTTTTTGTGTAGTTTTGAGAAATTTTCTTAGTATTGATTTCTATTTTTATTGCATTGTGGTCCAATAGTGTGATTGGTTTGATTTACTTTTTAAAAAATTTTATTGAGAATTTCTTTATGATCAAGTATGCGGTGGATCGTAGAAGACGTTCTGTTTGTGGATGAGAAGAATAAATATGCTGTGGTTTTTTGTTGGGTGGAGTGTCGTGTAAATATCCCTTAAGTTCAATTGGTCAATGTTGAATTTAATTTCAAAATTACCTTATTAGTTTTCTGCTTCAACGATTTGTTTAATGCTTTCAGCAGCATAATGAAGTTCACCACTATTACTGTGTAGCTGTCTAAGTCTTTTTGTATGTCAAGAAGAGCTTATTTTATGAATCTGGGTGCTTTATAGTGTTGGGTGCATATGTATTCATGATCATTAAGTGTTCCTGTTGAATTGAACCCTTTATTATTATATAATGCCCCTCTTTGTCCTTCCTGATTGTTAGTTTAAAGTCTGTTTTATCTGACATATAAATAATGACTTCTGCTCTTTTTGTTTGTTTTTTTTCTGTTTGCATGGCAGATCATTTTCTATCCCCTTACTTTGAATATGTGGTTTTGATGCAAATCAGAATTGCAATGAGATATCATTTCACACAGGTCAGAATGACTATTATTAAAAATTTAAAAAAAAAAAAACAGATGCTAGCAAGACTTCAGAGAAGTGGGAAAGCTTATACACTGTTGGTTTGAATGTAAATAATTCAGCCACTGTGGAAAGCTGTTTGGAGATTTCTCAAAGAACATGAATCAAACTACCATTCAACCTAGTCCCATTACTGGGCATATATGCAAAAGAGAACAAATGATTCTACCAAAAATAAACATGCACTAACACGTTCATTGTATCACTACACACAATAACAGAGATATAAAATCAACCTTGGTGCCCATCAGTGGTGGACTGGAAAAAAATGTGGTACATATACACCATGAAATACTATGCAGCCATAAACAGGAATGATATTACATCTATTACAGCACCATGGATTCAACTGAAGATCATTATTCTAAGTTAATTATTGGAGGAAAAGAAAACTAAATACTGTATGTTTTAATTATAAGTGGGACTTAAACATTGGGTACTTATGCACACAAAAATGGCAACAAAAGAAATGGAGGACTACTCGGCCAGAGTCGGGGAAGCTGTTGAAAAACTATTGGATACTATGCTCAGTATCTGGATGCTAGGATAATTCATACCACAAATCTCAGCATCACACAGTATACCTAGGAAACAAACCTGCACATGTACCACCGAATCTAAAATAAAAGTCGAGGGGAAAGAAAGAAAATAAAATACTAAACAAGTATATTTTACATTGTGTATGATAAATCTATCTATTAAATTTAAAAAAGACTCACTTTAGAAGCATATATAAATTTGACTATAGATATCACATCAAAAACTAAGGGACTCTAAACTTTAAAATTAAGAATATTGACGTAATTTAGACAAATGCAAACCTTAAAAATTAGGTAGTACAGTATTTGTGTTAAACAAATTTAAATTAAAATTAACATTGAAAAGAACATTTGAACTTTCATTAAAATGATTAAAGGAGCAAACTGCAATGAAATTAAAATTGTATTGATGGGAAAATAGATATACAGACATGTAAAAATATTTGAGTTTCACGGAACTATTGATAGGAGTATAATATGAAGTTAGACACAATAATCTCAGTCATTTAGATTTCAAAGCGATTTTTGAAAGGATAAGAAAAATGTGAAAAGTATAATCATTGTAATTTTAATGAACATATTAATTTGATTTATGCCACAAGTATAATAGTGGTGTTTCTTGCCTTATAATGGGGTTACGTCCTGATAAAAGTTGTATTGAATACACCTAACCTACCAGACATCATAGCTTAGCCTAACCTACCTTAAAGATACTCAGAACACTTAACATTAGCCTACAGCGGGCAAAACAATCTAACACAAAGTCTATTTTATATAAAAGTGTTGGACAGTCTAGGTAATTCATTGAAGACTGTGCTGAAAGTGAAAAACAGAATGGTTGTATGGGTCCTCAAAGCACAGTCTCTACAGAATCAGTATTGCTTTCACACCATCATAAAGTCGATAAATTTTTAAGTGGAACCATTTTAATTTGGAGATTGTCTATATACATCTTCATCTTGCATGCTATGAAATATTTTCAAAAACTCTTCCTGATAAATTTCTGTTCGGAGCTTGTAACGTCAAATGAGATCTTTGTTTCTTACCTTTAGAATTTTTAAGTTTAATTGTTTGCATTTTATTGTACATCTTTCCTTAAATTTCACTTTCTCTTACTACAAAATTTGTCTTCACAGTTACTGTCAGGAAATGTGGTTTCAGAATTGACAACCCTGGAGACAGTCAGGTCCACAATATGAGAAGTCAAAAGACTCTTCCTCATCTGTGCCAAAAGCGTGCTTTAATTACAATAGAACCAAAGAGATGTGCCTCAACCTTTACATTGTTGTGTGACCTTGAACATAGTAAATGCTCAAAAAACATTTCTTGAATGAATGAACAAACAAGTGTGTGTGTGTGTGCGCGTGCGCTCATGTATGTGTTTGCTTTTCTGTCAAACATCTTGTGGTTTCCCTATGAAGTTTTGTTCTCTAAGTGTCATAGTCTCCAGATTTATGACCACTGAACTTGGTGGTGGGGGAAGGGGCACAAAATCTGTGTGCTATACTGCTGGAGGCAATGTTAGCTGTGTGGTTATTTCATGTGAGACAGCCTCTACTAGGCACTACCTGTGGTTTATTGAGAAATGAGTTAGTTTTGAAATATTCAACAGACGTTCATAGGAGGAGGCAGATTAGAAAGTGTTTATTCAGGCTTCTGGCAGCAATTCTTAATCAGCGATCCTCTAACGTTTATTTCTAATTTGGTTTACGTACATTTTCTGCAGGACGAAGAAGATATCCTAGTGGGTTGTCTCTCGGTTTTCTTTCAGGGCTGTGAAGAAGAACAGGAAGCCAGCTAGAGTTAGAAATAACCAATTTTTTAAAACAGTATGCCATATGAAAGGTTATGATAATCTGAAAGGATTCTTCTCAGGAACCATTCAAAATGTTTGAACCCATGAAAACTACCCATTTGCAACTTTCATCATGAGCCTTTCTCCTTGGGAAGAGCAATTTTGTGCCAGTGTTGCTTCAGTTTGTATTATCTCACCCTTTGGCCAGACATATTTAGAGTATCTAAGACTCACATGGTGATTATTACTATCTCATGAGACCATTCCTCACTTAAATTCCTGTTTGCATAGTTTGAGTCCCCAACTGAATAGTTACTTTCTCCACTTGGAAGAAACTAATAAAAACTAGTGCACAATGACCAGTTGCAGAAGATATTCATTCCAATAAAGTGGTAGATTTTATAAGCTTACTTCTCGAGTTCTTCCTCCTCTTTACCTAAATAAATTTTTTGCAGTCTACAGAAGCACTTCAAGCCTGCCAGTTCATAAATAACCCCGGATCCTGGGCAACTGAGTTGGCCCCAAAAGAATGAAGATTTCATGATCTCCAAAATCTAACTCGATATCTGATTTGGGGCAAGCTCTCTCTGTACATACTGATTAGACTTATCAAATGACAATAAACAGCTTAAAGTGGCTAAGATTTAATGCTTATTGTAACTAACTTCTACATCCTGTTCGGTGCTTTCTGTGTTCATCACAATGGCTGGATTCCTCTCTTGGAATATATATGGAAGAGATCTAAAAGTTAAATATTTCAATGGCTTATATTTTCCTATAGTGCAGGGGACTCAGCACATTTGCTGTGTGAGGGAGAGAGAGAGAGTGTGTGTGTGTGTGTGTGTGTGTGTGTGTGTGTGTGTGTGTGTGTGTAGGGCCACAGAGTCAATCTCTTAGACTCTGTGAGCCTTACAGGTTCTTTGCAACTGCTCAATTGTGCTATTAAGCACAAAAACAGCCGAAGACAATATGTAAATTGTAAATCACCAGACATGTTTGTCTTCCAATAAAACTTTATCTGAGGATACTGGAGTTTGAATTTCATATTATTATCATGTATTATAAACTATTCTTCTGATTTTTTTCAACCACTTGAAAATATAAATAGTCATACATAAATAGACAGTAGGCTAGATATGGCTAATAGGCTATAGTTTGCTGACCTATATATTGAATAAATTAACTTCAAAATATATTGAAAAGGGTAACAATGTATATAAATCAATTGATATAAATTGATATAAATCAATTTGCTTGACTGTCATAACTGTTTCACTATGTATATGTATAACAAAACATCATTTTTTACACCTTTAGTGTATACAATTTCTATCTATCTATCTATCTATCGATCTATCTATCTATCTATCTATCAAAGAAAATATTCATATCTAAGTGTCTATTTTTTTCTGCTCTGACCATAAGCAAAATCAACTGATGGAACTAAGTGGGAACTGGCCGCTCACTCTGATCTGTCAACTCCAGGCTAGAAAACCACGAAGCTCCTTGGCTCATACTTCAAAAATCTGTTCCAGTTCTAATTCAGGTCTCCGACAACTTGGAAGTGATTTGCCTTCATTCTTTATCCCTCCTGTCAAGGCAATGGCTCTCTGCATGGTTTCTTAACCACATTTGGAGAATCCACTAGTGTTCACTTATTCCCATAGAGGGAATAATTAGCTAAAACTCAAAATAGGAAGCAAGTTTCACAATGTCCTGCTTGCAACCATTGAGTAATGGGAGGTTAGTTTTCTTTTAAGCTAATTATGAGGGAGAAAGTATGTGACTTTTAAAAATGTTAAAGTATTTTTACAGTCAAAACATGACCAAGTTTTAAAAAGTTAAAAAAATTCTAATAGAATAGTAGTGAAATATCCAACTAAACTCAAGTCCTGTTTATTATATTATTTATTTCATGTGGTATTTACTTTCATTTTTTAATAGTAGTTCTTATCTTGCCATTTTATTTAACATTGGTAAGCATAATCTCCTTACTTTCTATTATGTTTAAATAAGCTCACACACACTACCACTAGCAGATCCCCCTTTTCTCTTTCCCTGCTTCTGTATAACATAGTTACAATTTTTGTTTAAATCAATTTTTAGTTATTACAATGTTACAGCCATGTAAGTACTATTTTCTTTGAGTCAAGTAATGCATTATGTTTGCATTTACATTTATTTAGTTCTGCAACTTTTTCATTTCCCCTGGAATCAATTGGTTCTTATTTATATGCTCATTTCTCTACCTACCTATTGCCAATTCTTCACACTGTCCAATAGCCTGAAACAACTTCTCAATAAAGTATTCTAAAGAAGAAAATATCACTTATTTGTCTTCCTGTTGCATGCATTTGTTTTCCTCCTACCAAACCCTCTCTTTTGTTGATCAACTCTGGACTAAGAATGCATCCAAGGATGTTTCAGTTCTTCTACTATTTCTTTTACTCTTACTCTGAAAATTCTCATTTTTTTTCTTTGCCAATTGCTCTGTTTTCAAGATCCCATATTTTTCTTTTTCCAGGTGTAAGCACTAATTTTTGTGGATCTCACTACGCTAAGATAGAGGTCACAGGAGTGATTTTTTTTTGGAGATTTACTTATTTAAAAAATTATCAGAATTTTTCTCTAAAATACTCCCAAATTAATGGATTATTTATTTCATCCAGGTATATAACTTGAAGTTGAAATTAACTGCTACTCAAAGTTTTTGAGATTTTTATCCACTTTCTTCTAGTTCCCTGATCTTCTGAGAATTCTTTTTTCTGCATTTCAAGCTATTATCCTCAATTCAAACAAAATCATACTCATCAGTATTATATTACATATGTTTTTATAAGTGATTCTGAGGAAAAACAGTGTACCAGAGGCATTATACTAATTTGAAACGTGATATACCACACCTGGGTAAATTACAAAGCGCTTTGTTAAATGTTTCACATATAATCACAATATGGTATTAACAGGTTTAAAACATAAAAGCTATAGAAATAATAAGGAAAGAAATCATAAATATTGGGTGGGAAAATGATTTCTTAATGAGATAGAATATTTGCTTACTGTGAAAAGGATAGCCACCATAAAAGTAAAAATGATCATCTACAATTTGCATGTAATTTGCTAAAAACAAAGATAGCAACTAAATTCTGAAGTAGGTGAGATGTGTTTAAATTAGAAATATATATAGAAGAAATGCAGAAGATAAGGTTTAAATAATCAATACAATTTTCAAGGAAGCATTGCTGAGAAATAAACACTTATAAGAAAAAATAGCATCGATGAAAGAAAGAAGATTGGAAAGAATGCTGTCATTTCAGGACTCTAATGTATGGTAACCCACTTCCTTGTCCAAGTTCAGAACCAATTGAGAGTTAGACAAATGAGTTAAGTAGATCCAGTAGACTTTTTTTTTTTTTTTTTTTTTTTTTTGAGACTGAGTCTCGCTCTGTTGCCCAGGCTGGAGTGCGGTGGTGCAATCTCTGCTCACTGCAAGCTCCACCTCCCCGGTTCATGCCATTCTCCTGCCTCAGCCTCCCAAATAGCTGGGACTACCGGCATGTGCTACCATGCTCGGCTAATTTTTTTGTATTTTCAGTAGAGATGGGGTTACACCTTGTTAGCCAGGATGGTCTCCATCTCCTGATCTCATGATTTGCCCGCCTCGGCCTCCCAAAGTGCTGGGATTACAGGTGTGAGCCACCACTCCTGCTTCAACTTGCTTTTAATACAGCTTACATGAGAAAAAAATGAATTTGTTTCGTTTTAAGCCACTAAATATTGGATGGGTTTGCTATTCAGCAATAAGCAACTGAAACACGGATGTAGGTCAAATGACTGAGCTGTGGGAAAACATGGCTTAGGTGCATAGCCTAATGGGCTTTCTAAATCTAAGCCCCAGGATTAGTCTTACCCATTCCTAGAAAATGCCTAACAACCACCACCGTGCTCTAATGATCTGCCCTTATCACAAATGTTCAGTCTGTCCCTTGTAAAGTTTACAGCATGGAGTAGCAGCACTGAATACATTCTGTGCAAGTACAAACATTCTAAAGAGAAAAAGAAGGCAGACTCGGCCAAGCAACCTCAATTTTAGCTCTTGAATTTAATCAGATAATTCATTCATATTTTCCCAGGGGATTCAGGGAGCAGAGTGTAATTAAGGAAATAGAAACAAAAATGTCATCTTTACTGTTGTCTCTTCTCATGAAATCATAAGAGTAGATGTAAATCCCTAGTCCCTATTCCCACCATTACCACCCAACACAGGCTACATTTTATTCTGTATATGGATCCCCTAACTTTCATGGCACCTCATTTTACAATCTGAATTTCTGATAAAGTTTTATGATCTTTAAGGTGCAGGATATGTCTTCTATAAGTTGTTTCTCTCTCAGCATTCAACTCAGTATCTGACATGCGGTTGGTATGTCGGGTTGAAGGAATGAATAAAAGCTTCCGACCACAATTTTCGTGTTCATACTTCATCAGAGAATTCATTCACTCATTTTTTACCATATGAAATAGGAATTGAAAATAAAACAATGCATACTAAGTATTTGAGATTTCTGCTTAAGTTCTAGTAAATGCAATTTTAAAATCACCTTCAGAACGGGCGCGACGGCTCATGCCTGTAATCCCAACACTTTGGGAAGCCGAGATGGGCGGATCATGCGGTCAGGAGATCGAGACCATCCTGGCTAGCATGTCAAACTCCGACTCTACTGAAAATACAAAAAATTAGCCAGACATGCACCTGTAATCCCAGTTACTTGGGAGGCTGAGGCAGGAGAATGGCGTGAACCCGGGAGGCGGAGCTTGCAGTGAGCCAAGATAGTGCCACTGCACTCCAGCCTGGGTGACAGAGGAGACTCCATCTCAAAAGAAAAAAAAAAAAAATTCACCTTCAACTACGCTCTATGATGGGCTGAATGAAATTTTCATCTTGCAAGGATTCTTATGTGCAAAATTTATATGTGTTTGACCCCTCTAATTTTTTCTCATTATTCAAGCTTTTTAGATATCTTTTTCTCATTTTAATAATTACATGCCATGACGAATTTTTATATTAATTAGGCTGAGCATTTATATATATAGAAATCTGTGCAATTTAATGCCGATGATAATCATTGCATTTTTCTGTAGTAACTTTTTCATTATTTGCCTTTCTTTTTTTATAAAATTATTGTAAAGTTGCATATTTGAATATCTATTTTGTCATTTCCTATGTTTTCTCTTCTATTATTCTCTTTTTCTTTGTTGGCTTTCACTTGAAGAAATTTTTTTTGTTATTCCTTTTACTTTTCCACCTTGCATTGAAGTTTTGGTTTCTAAATTTACTTTTCTTTTCAATACCTAAGAGCTTCTTAATTTTCTGATTTTTATTTTTACAGCATCTTATATTTGGTTCCACTCTCAGAAGATTTTTTTTTAACTAGTTGTTTTTCTTTTGTTTTGCACTTTGTCTATTTCGTCAGAGTCTCTTTGCTTCTATTTGTTTCCTTCATTGGTTTTTATGGTAAATGCTGTCAGAGATCTAATGATCCTGGGACTCACATACACAGCCAGCAATGAAACAAGAAAAAGTTCACAGAAATGTCTACTTAAGGAAAACCATGTATGAGTGGAAGTTTCTTTCATAAAAAGTATTTATAAGCAAAATCTAGCAGTGCTGAGTGTTAAGAGTATGAAAGACAAAAGCACGTCTTATTTTTACAGAAAATCTTGGAGTCTGGGCCATAGGCTGTATTTTATATTTGCTCAAATGTTATTATCTATAAGAATATTTTAGATTTTACATAAAGAGAACTTTTCATCATCTCTACCTGTCTTAATTGATCAAAATTCCACACACATCTATAATTGTAATACTTTTCTAATACCATGAGGATGAAAAGTGATGGATTTTTATATTTTTATCAGTAATGTTTTGTTTTGAAAGGATGCATTAAAGTTGATATCCAGTCATTTTGTGTCCGGAATTGGTGGGTTCTTGGTCTCACTGACTTCAAGAATGAAGCCGGGGACCCTCGCCATGAGTTTTACAGTTCTTAAAGCTGCTGTATCTGGAGTTTGCTCCTTCGGACGTTCAGATGTGTCTGGAGCTTCTTCCTTCTGGTGGGTTCGTGGTCTGGCTGGCTTCACGAGTGAAACTGCAGACCTTAAGGGTGAGTGTTACAGCTCTTAAAGGCAGCATGGACCCAAACCGTTACCAACAGCAAGATTTACAGTAAAGAACAAAAGAATAACGCTTCCACAGTGTACTGTGTTGCGCCTAGGTGGCTAGGGCAGCCTGCTTTTATCCTTATCTGACCCCACTCACATCCTGCTGATTGGTCCCTTTACAGAGAGCTGATTGGTCTATTTTACAGAGAGTTGATTGGTTCGTTTTGACAGAGTGCTGATTGGTGCGTTTACAATCCTCGAGCTAGAGAGCGTGCTAGAGGGAAAAGTTCTCCAAGTCCCCACTAGGTTAGCTAGACGGAGTTAGCTAGATACAGAGTATCAATTGGTGTATTTACAAACCCTGAGCTAGACACAGAGTCTTGATTGGTAACTTTACAATCCCTCAGCTAGACATAAAGGTTCTCCAAGTCCCCACTAAGCTAGATACTAACTAATCATTGTACTGATTGTTGTATTTACAAACCCTGAGCTAGACACAGAGTGCTGATTGGTGTATCTATAATTCCCCAGGCAGACATAAAAGCTCTCCAAGTCCCTGGACTCACGAGCCCAGCCAGCTTTACCCAGTGGATCCCGCGCAGAGACTGCAGGCAGAGATGCCCGCTATTCCTGAGTTGTGCACCAGCACTCCTCAGCCCCTGACGAGTCGGCGGGACAGAGCACTGAAGAGCAGGGGGCGGCGCTCCTCGGGAGGTTCCGGCGCACCGAAGCCCACTGCGCGAGCGGGGGTTGGGCATGACGGGCTGGGCTGCAGGTCCCGAGCCCTGCCCCGCCGGGAGGCAGGTGAGGCCAAGCGAGACTTTGAGTGCTGCGCCAGTGGGCCAACACTGCTGGGGGACCCGGGGCAACCTCCGCAGCTGCTGGCCCGAGTGCTAAGCCCCTAACTGCCCTGGCCAGCGGTGCCGGCTGGCCGCTCTGTGTGCGCGGCCCGCGGGGCCCACCGAGCCGGCACCCGCCGCTGGCCCGCGAGCGCCGCGTGCAGCCCGGGTTCCCGCCCGCGCCTCTCTCTTCACACCCACCTGCAAGCAGAGGGAGGCGGCTCCTGCCTTGGCCAGCCCAGAGAAGGGCTCCTACAGTGCAGTGGGGGGCTGAAGGGCTCTTCAAGCGCTGCCAGAGTGGACGCCAAGGCCGAGGAGGTGCCGAGAGCGAGGGCTGCTAGCACGTTGTCACCTCTCAATTTGGTGGACCATTTTTATGGCTATATAGGATTAACAAATTTTTGAAAAACAGCATCATTAGAATGACTAAAACAATCATATGGTAACTTGAACAGTCAGACTTTTCTTTTTGCAGAGTTGAGCAGAAACATGGCTTATAGTTTCCTCAAATCATTCTAGAACTCCAGACACAGTGTTGGACCTTGGAACCAACAAGAAAGTTAGTGGTACCAATATTTGGGCAAAAACCAAGCTGTAGGTGAAAGATGTCTTATCCATAGCATATGTCCACTCCTGTCTCTTCTCAGGTTTTCGCTGTGTCAATAATAGTGAGTTTGAATTCATCATATAAAATTAATACCTGTTCTTATAAATGTTCACTGGTTTTACATGCTGTGACACTTCTGCAAATGTGACACTTCTGTACAGGGTTCACAGCTTTAACAGAATAGTTACTTTAGTCAAAGAAACAAAATGATAATATATAAAATTTAGTATGTTCCTGGCATAGTTCTGAGTTCCTTATATTAACATATTTCCTCATTATTATTATACCTGAATTTTGCAAATAAGAAAAGTGAGAAAAAAGATAAGTCAAGTAATTTGTACAAGTTGTATAGTCAGTAAGCAGCAGAATTTGGGTTTGAGCTTGGGTTATGACGACACTTAACACCACTAAGTTCTGCTGTATTTCAGAGAAGAAATAACAGCCACAGTCTTATTTTGGTTTATATAGAGGAATAAAATATCATAAGCAAAAAACTAAATTTGGCCAGGTGCTGTGGCTCATGCCTGTAATCTCAGCACTTTGGGAGATGGAGGTGGGCAGATCACAAAATCAGGAGATCAAGACCATCCTGGCCAACGTGGTGAAACCCCGTCGCTACTAAAAATACAAAAAATTACCTGGGCATGGTGGTGCGTGCCCATAGTCCCAACCACTCAGGAAGCTGAGGCAGGAGAATCGCTTGAACCTGGGAGGTGGAGGTTGCAGTGAGCCGAGATCACACCACTGCACTCCAACCTGGGTGACAGGGCGACTGTCTCAAAAAAAAAAAAAAAAAAACACCTAAATTTAAGTCTCAATCAATGTTCTGTATATTTCAACAGTAGTAACAATTAATGCAGATGCAGTACTTTATGATTTACACATTTCTCATTTATTTCTAAGAACAGCCCTTATTCTTTAAACTGTGTGGAAGATGCTAGTAGACTATACTGATTTGAAAAAAAAAATTACAGTAAAACTGGATGTCTTAATGAATTTTTAGGTTTATTTTAAGTATATGCAAGTATATAGATACAGGTCAATAAAATCGTCATAAATTATTAAACAGCTTGCTCTTTTCATCCAGCACTGTGTGATAATCACTTCCCACGTACCACGAGATAAAGGCAAGAGAAAACTCTACTACAAGAACCTGAAGTATATACTGGGATGCCTTCCAAAAAAGGTAAGTGGAGTCCTTTCCACATTCTGGGAACTAGAACCATGGATGTAATCTACAAGACATTCAATAAAGATCTGTAATGTGCTCGTCAATAGAACACTGTGCCTGCAGATTGACAAGTCTCTCTGGCCATTGCCCTGAGGCCTTCAGAAAGGGACTGAACTGATATTTGAGGAGACTGAGATTTTAAGTAGAAAAAAGTCAAATAAAATACAGGAAAAGATAGTAAAAGGAAAAAGACAACCAAAATCTATAGCTTTCTAGAGGACTAGGACCACCAGAAAAATCTTCTAGTGTCAAAGACTGGCTTGTGTGACTGAGCAGATGGCTTTGTAAAAGTTGTTAGAGTTCTGTCTGAGGAAAATAAAGGTCCAGAGACAAAATGAACCCTCTCTCCTCTCATTTTAGCTCATGCAATAAAGATGTTTATTGTTTAAAAATAATCTACTGCAAATTTACTGAGTATTTCTGCTGGCAGACAAAGATTAGAAGAGTAGGGCAGGCGGGCATCAGCATACATTTCTAATTTTAAAACCACTTTAGTTAGACATACACTGTTGCAGCCATGTCAAACCAAATTTTTCATAGAATTTGTAAAGATAATTCATTATATGCATGACTTCCTAAGATATATTCCTTTTTCCTGGAAATTCCTGGAATATTCAGAAAGCGGAATAGCACTTATAGTACGTGCTAATAATATTAATGGGCTTTATATACGTGCAATCAAATGATTAAAAGTTATTTTATTATATCATCACTAAGAATGCCAGATTAACCTCAAACTCCAAGACCCCTTCTTTTTACTCATGGAAATTCATCCTTTATTTTGTTCTAGGTTTAGATGAAATACGGAGTTACAATTGCTTCTTCAGTTTAGCTCTCTGAGCTCTACTTGCTGACATTGTATTTTGTAGATTTAATCTTAGTAACTGCTCTTAGTATAAGTTGCTTAGCCTTAGTGATCATCATATGTAACTAGTTGGCCAGAAAAATAAACAAGCAAAAAACCAAAACAGGATACAACAAACAGAATATGCTCTTATATCCATAGCAATTGAATAGAAACACTTCTCTGTTGCAGGCAAAAAGCTATTTACCAAAATCTTTTCTCCCTCTGCGTGACGTGGAATTGTAGCTTGAAGTTGAATAGTTAGGCAAGGGCTAAATTCCTCAGTTTTCATGTTTTCTTTTTCCCCAAATACTGACTGGATCTAATTGAAAATGATATCCTAATGGATAACTGAGCTATACCATAGAAGGAGCCTGGATGCTTGCAAAACCATGCAGAAGAGAGTGCTTCCAGCACTCTGATCATTCACTAAGGACTGTTTTAGGAAAAAGAAATAAACGTTTATTCTCCTGAGCCATTACATTTTGGATTTAATGATCACTTCAGTCTTGCCTATCTTTACTAATGTTATCTGCTACTGCTAATAAAACCTCTTTAAGTTTTTCAAAGATCTTGCAGTCTATAGAAGCACCCAGGGGCTTTTGTTACTTTGCTTGCTTTCTAAGTGACGCATACACGCTTTACAAATACTTGAATGTGTAATAGGCTCTTGGAGTGGAGGAAGAGCGGTGAATTTTTGTAACTGTTGGCACGTAGGGGCAATCTTTTCACTGAAGTGATAAATACGGTATTAATAATGCATGTAGATGTATAGTGATTCTATCATTTCTTCAAAGTAGAAATATATCCCCTTGAATTTAGCAAATATTATTTGCTGTGCCCATGCACATCCATTGACAGGTTTGATGAGACCGCACATCCTGTTTTCCTTTTTCAGACAGTAAAAGCTGTTTCATGGAACAAGTGTTTTAGATTAAAATGAATAGGTAGGAAATAAAACTATAATGTAAATCTAGACCCATAGTTGAATAGTTGACAGCTGCATGTCTAAGGGAAAAAAAATAGTCAATATTTTTCATGATGATAGATTGAAATGGGATTAGAATACAGCTGGATTTCATCTGGTACATCTCAACAGTACACATTTCCCTCAGACTTAAAAGAGATCTCTGGATGAGCTTAAAGTGCTAGGCTCTTTATCAATCATAAATTCTGTTGTTTGTCCTTAAATACAGATATTGGCAATTTTCATGTATATGTGCTGGCATTTCAAAATAAGAGCTATGTTGCTAAATTCTCTTTGCAATAAATTCAAGTTTGCCAATGTATAATTATATGATCACTGCTCCTCTGAGACCCCACCAAAGGACAAGCATAATTTATAAATATTTCTTACAAAGTAAAGACATGACCCTGTCTCAGGGAATTCATGAACTGTGATTTTGAGAAACATTGCAATCACTAAATACTTCTAGATATACCATAATTGTGTTCAGATATGTACTTAGTCAGTTTTGTTTTAAATATTATCTAAATGAAATAAGACCTCGTTTTTTAACGTCTTCCATCAAACAATTAGCCACTCTTCCAACAACGTTCAATCTATACACTTTGTTAAATAAAACAAATACTCAGCTATTTCCTTTTGTTTTATGTGTTCCATGCAGAATTTTATGTTCATTTTTCTGTTTTGTTATACATGATACTAAAATTCATGTTAGTTAAAATACAGACATGACTTATATAAGGAAAATGCGTATTCTTAATTATATAAAAGCACAGAAAACTCATACGGTCACCTGTGAATATCGTGAAAGCCAATTGTGAGAATATGAAACAAGGACTTTGTTGTTACCCATTTATCAAAGGACAAAGACTAAAATTCTTAGCCTGACCCACAAGGCCCTGAATTATCCGGTCTCTATCTACCTTGCAAGCCTCATTTTGCATTATGCTTGCACCTCCTGCTCTGTGCTTCAGCTATTCTGCCGTCTTTTCAGATCCATCTTGAACATCCGAGGCTATTTATCTTGTCTGAAATTTTCTCCTACTGTTCATCCATTGTACCTAATCCTCATCTCGTTGAATCTTACTTTTTAGTTCAATAGTTATTTCTTCAGGAAAGCCTACACTAGCCTTCATTCCTAAATAATTTTTATCTAATATATACATTTATCAGCATGCTCCTCTCCTTCATATTTTTTTTATCATATTTGCAGTTTTCTGTTTGTGTTATACTCTGTTGAATATTTTCTACTCTGTTAAACTCTAGGGACCATGCCGTTTTTAGTAGTCTTTGTATTATTATCACTTAAAGATATTGCACATAGGTAGAACTAAATAAATATTAGTTGAATGAATAAGTTAATGAGTGAAGTACATTTTATTCACACCTGGCTTCAAACTCTAATAAAAAAAATCAGACATGAGTTGAGCCACATGAATGTTTCTGTTTAATAATGTTTTAAAAATATTTCAGGGTTTTGTACAACTAAAACTTGATTTTCAGTTAGGCTTTGAGCAGACAATGATGCTTTCTATCCAAACTTTTGTGATTCAGTGAGAATAAGTTTGTAAGAAAAATGAAAACTTTGAATATAAAATTTATAGTTTCAGCATTCCTCTCCCATTCTTATTCTGAAAAGTATGTTCCTATTGTATTAACCTTTGTGCAGATAAGAACTATTTATTCTGTGCAAGATAATAATGAAAAAAAGGCAAAAAAAAAAGATAGTGAAAAAATAAAATTTTTGACTGGGAGTTAACGCTTGGTAGAAGGGAGCAGCCCTTTGAAAAAGGGAGTGACTCTGAATGAGTTACCTACATATTATGTCTTCTATAACTGAAAAAATTCTGCAGTGTTTTTAACTTGGAGAACCAGATAACAGAATTTGAGACCAAAAAAAAAAAAAAAATCTCTGCTTTAAAGTGATGGATGAATCCCTGAAAGGACAAATAAAAGGAAAGTAATTAAAAATTATGTGTGTAATCTATTTTCAAATAAGAGCCTGGCCCATGACCCACATGCACAGGCATACTATAAGCCTCACAGCAAAAGCTAGTATCACTGTATTAAGTTTTTTGTTTGTTTGTTTGTTTTTGTTTTTGTTTTTTTTGAGACGGAGTCTCACCCTGTCGCCCAGGCTGGAGTGCAGTGGCCGGATCTCAGTTCACTGCAAGCTCCGCCTCCTGGGTTTATGCCATTTTCCTGCCTCAGCTGGGACTACAGGCACCCGCCACCTCGCCCGGCTAGTTTTTAGTATTTTTAGTAGAGATGGGGTTTCACCGTGTTAGCCAGGATAGTCTCGATCTCCTGACCTCGTGATCTGCCCGTCTCGACCTCCCAAGGTGCTGGGATTACAGGCTTGAGCCATCGCGCCCGGCCTGTATTAAGTTTTAAACTTCTCTTTATCTCTAACATCTCTCTAAAAGACAAAGATCGAACTTTAATTTCAACCAAATTAGTTGTCTGCTAAAACAAACCAGCACACAAAAATCAACACTGGAGAAATATGACAGAATTCAGATTCTTCAAACCACAGCATTTAAAATGTCCAAGAAATGCCCTGTATTAATCAGGGTTCTCCAAAGAAATAGAACCAATAGGAGATTAGATAGATAAATAGATGAGAGAGGATTTATTAGGGAAATTGGTAAATGCAATTATGGAGGCTGAAGAGTCCCACAATAGACCAACTACAAGATGAAGAAACAGGGAGCTGGAAGCATGGATCATTTAAAGTCCAAAAGCTTCCTGGTATAACTCTCAATCTCAGGCTAAAGGCTTGAGAACAGGCTAAAGGCTGGTGAAAGTCTTTGAGCCCAAAAGCTGGACAACTGGAATTCTAATGTCCAAAGGAAGAATAAGAAGGATTTCTTAGGTTTAGAAGAAAGTACACAGTTCACCTTCTGCCTTTTTGTTTAGTTGATTGGATGATGCCTGCCCACATTGGGTGAAGGTATATTTCTTAGCCAGTGTGGTGATTCAAATGCCAATCTTCTCTAAAACATCTTTATATTATCCAGAAATAATGCTGTACCAGCTATTACTTAATTAAGTCAAGTTGACATCTAAAATTAATGATAACAAGTCCTCCTTTTGTCAACTTGGCACGCATATCCATCTGCTTAGATCATACTTAATCTGTAAATAGAGTAACAGAGTCATAGTTCTGCCTATAATGATGTAACTATTCTGTGTACAACCATAAATGCACTAATCCCCTCCCAATAAAGAGAGGTAAAAAGTCCTTGAGTGATATTTATGCTTTTTCTGATATTCCATAACTTAAATACTATGATGCAAAATTAACATTACTTAAATATTGATATAAACTCCATACATTTTATGTTACATAATAAAGGAATAAGAGAGAAAAGAAAATGAAGGTATGTTTGATAAATGTCTATATATACACATAAATATATATATATACACACACACACACACACACAAATGTATTATTGACAAAAAAAGGGAGAAAATATTCATGGCAATTACAGTCCTTGTGTCTAACTGGCCACATGGTTGTAGTTTGTATTTCTAACTGCCTTCTTCTAAAATCCATTCTGTATTCCCTTTGCCTTCAGTAAGCACCTCAGCTGGTTGTGGTTCTTTATGTGACAGGGAGACTCAAATTTTCATTTCTGAAAGGTCTGGACCAAATTGGTTTGTTATATTTTCCAACTGAACTTAATCATAGGGCATGATAATATTAAGAGACACCTTAAATGGTTTCCTGTATTTCAGATATTCTCCTCCTTACCTCCATTGTGCAGTAATAGACCAATTTCCCTTGATAGTCTGAATTAATCACCCCCTCCAATACTGTAACTCCCTTTTTAGCCCTTTTACTCAGAGGCATGAGGAGCCCAAAGTAGCTGAGTGGCAGTCTTATGATCGAGTGTTTTGGCATATTTTTGTGTCTCCTGGTAGAAGCATTTCTCCCTCTGGAACTAAGACCTCTAGGCTGGCAGAGCATAAGTTCCAGGAACAGCAAGAAGAATTTTGCTAGTGAGTCACTAGGTATAATGGTGAGTAGTGCCACTCTTATTTTCACCCCTTGATTTCTAAACCTGTGAATTCGGGCTATGGAAGAAACAATACTGTAAATCAAACACTGATTCAGAGCATATACGGCCTTCTGAGAACCTTGCCCCACCCCTGCAAGGGCTTAACACCTAGCTGGCCCTGTAACTGCATTTTCAAGAGCTCTCTCAAGTTTACTGCTCTAGGATGAACAAGAACACAGTAAGACTAGTGAATTCCATAAGTATGAATCCATTGTTTCATTTCCTTGTTTTTGAGGTGAGTTCCTTGGTTAGTAGCAATTCTGTGTGTAATACTATGACAGTGGATAAGGGATCCTGTGAGTCTATGAATGGTAATTTTGGCATAAGCTTTGCAAGTATGGAAGCCAAATCCATATCCACAATAACTGTCTATTTTGGTAATGACAAAATAATGCTCATTCCATGAGGAAAGGGGTTCAATATGTTGATCTGCCATCAATTAGCTGGCTGATCACTCCAAGGAATGGTTCTTTATCAGAGTCTCAGTGTTGGTTTCTGCTACTGGCAGGTTGGGCACCCAAAATTGTCATAGCCAGGTCAGCCTTGGTGAAAAGTTCATGTTTCTGAGCCCATGCATAACCTCCATTTCTGCCACTATGACAACTTTTTCCATAAGATTTTTAGACAATGACAAGTGTGATGGGAATAAGTGGCTGAGTGGTCTCCACAGAATGAGTCAGCCTATCCACGATTACTAAAATGTTCTCCTAAGGCCTCCTTTTGGTGAACATTTACATGGGAAACAAATATCTGTATTCCTTTGATTATTCATAGAAGTTTATACTTTTATTTATTTCCCAAATTTCTTTATCTCCAATTTTCTAATCATGGTCCTTCCAAGTTCCTTACCCTCAAGCCAAGGTGTTGACTGCAGTGCATGAACCGCAGTGCAAGGTGTTGACTGCAGTGCAGTACAACTGCACATATGCCTGATTCTTCACTCAAGCAAAGTACACAACGAGGTGCACTTCTGAAAGTTCTGCCCACTGAAAATATTTTCCTTCACCACTGCCCTTCAGAGGTGGATTATAAGTCGGGGTTGCAGCTGTGCACTTTCAGATGGTACCTACATATCATGCAGAGTCATCTGCAAACCAGCTTCAAATCTTCTTTTCCTTGATCCACTGATCATAGGTGACTTTAGGACCACCGATATAAGTCCCGGAGTCCCAAGGCTGGGGAACCTGGAGTTATGATGGTCAAGGGTCTAAAAAGGAATGTCATTTCAAAAAACAACAGCAAGAATTTGTATTTTTCTGTCTTTTTGTTCCATCCAGGCCCTCAGCCAGTTGGATGGTGCCACTCACATTGGGTTGAGGGCAGATCTTGTTTACTCAATCCACTGATTCAAATGCCAATCTCCTCTGGAAACATCCTCACAGACATATCCAAAAACAATGCTTTGCTGGGTATCTGGGTGTCCCTTGATCCAATCATCTTGACACCTAAAAAATAAACATTCACACATCCTAAAATTACTTACCGTATAAAGAAATGAGAAAATGTGACTCAATCACAAAGGAAATGGCAATGTGTAGCAATAAACAATAAGCATTGGGATTAGTAGGTAAGAATTTAAAGGCAGTCATTGCAAATATGATTTTTGAAGAAAAGCGCATGTGCTCATGAGTGAAAATATGGAAATTCTAGCAGAAAGAAATGAACCATGTTAAAAATCCAAATGGAAATTTTGAAACAAAGAGATTAAGTATATGATGTAAAAAGATTTACTGATTGGTAGTGGTAGATGTCCCCCAAAGATCTCCACATCCCAGTCTCCAGGACCAGAGAATAAGCTGTTTTACATGGCAAAAGGAAGCTTGCAAATTTGGTTAAGAAGATGGATTCTGAAATGTGGAGATTGGGCTGGATCATCTGGGTGGCCCTGTTGTAACCAAAAGAGTGTTTCAAACTGGAAGAAGGAAATAAATGATGAGATTAGAGAGGAAGATGTTGCTATGGAGGAGGTTAGAGAGATGCAATGACTCTACCCCCTATTGCTGACTTTGAAGATGGAAGAAGGACATCATAAACCAAAGAATGTAAGTGATTTCTAGAAGCTAGAAGACAGAAGTAAACATATTTCTCCCTAGAAGCTCCGGAAAGAAATATAACCCTGAAGACACCTTGATATTAGCACAGAGAGATCCCTGACAGACTTCTAAACTACATACTGTAAGATAATCAATGTAAAACTAATGCAGTGGGCTGGCCAGCTGAGTAAAGAGGAAATATTAAAGATTAAAGACTGAGCTTGATGATAAAACAATCACATGGGTTAAAAAAGAGTGCTCAACTATGAAGATGAGGAAGAGTGAAGGCTAAGAAAGAAGAAGGAGGAGGAGCAGGGAAATAGGAGAAGGATAAGAAGAAAAAGAAGGAGAAAGAGAAGGAAAAGAAGCAGTAGTAGCAGCATCAGCACTGCCACTACCAACAACAACAATAGCAAATATCAGAGTAAACAAAAAATGCCAAGATATTTGCTTGTGAAATCCCATAGCATGCAGAGAAATAATGTTTTCAATGACAATCAGCTTCTTATCAATAACAACTGAGACCAGTAGACAGTGAAACAACACC
This sequence comes from Theropithecus gelada, assembly GCF_003255815.1. Lineage (NCBI taxonomy): Eukaryota > Metazoa > Chordata > Mammalia > Primates > Cercopithecidae > Theropithecus > Theropithecus gelada. The sequence continues at coordinate 24,679,575 of NC_037673.1, read as the reverse complement.
ACTGAAGTGCAGAATACAAACACACACACACACACAAAAAAAATCAACACAGAATTCTATACCAAAAGAAAATATTTTTCAAAAATAAAAATGAAATCAAGATACTCATAGATAAAAAACAATAAAATTTGTTGGCAGCAGACATATTACAAGACATCTTAAAGGAAGTTCTTTTTTTTTTTTTTTTTGAGACGGAGTCTTGCTCTGTCGCCCAGGCTGGAGTGCAGTGGCCGGATCTCAGCTCACTGCAAGCTCCGCCTCCCGGGTTCCCGCCATTCTCCTGCCTCAGCCTCCCGAGTAGCTGGGACTACAGGCGCCCGCCACCTCGCCCGGCTAGTTTTTTTTTTTTGTATTTTTTAGTAGAGACGGGGTTTCACCGTGTTAGCCAGGATGGTCTGGATCTCCTGACCTCGTGATCCGCCCGTCTCGGCCTCCCAAAGTGCTGAGATTACAGGCTTGAGCCACCGCGCCCGGCCAAAGGAAGTTCTTTATATTGAAGTGACATGAGAGCAAGTGGAAATTAATGTGTTCAGGAAGGAACAAATTAAAATGGACTATATCTCATATGAGGATAAAAACTATAGCACTATAAAATAAAAAGCAAAGTACCTCCAATATTACCAAGTTTTCATATTATATATATAATGTTAAAATTTTAGTTATCAATAGATCAAGAAAACTATAAACTGCCTACAGTAATCTCCAAAGTAACTACTAAAAAATAGTGAAGAGTGTTAAATGGAATCATATTTCAAATAATCTATACAAAAGCAAAAGGAAAAAGGTAGGAAAAATGGAAAATATAAAACAAAATAACAAATGTAAATTTAAAATATAAACATTTACTTTAAACATTAATAAACAAAAAGACCAATAAAAAGCCTAGATTGCACAGAGAAGTGAAAAGTAAATCTCAACTATGTGTTTTTAGAATGATTCACTTTAAATATAAAGAAACAGGCTGAGTGAAAACGAATGAAAAAGTATTTATCATGTAAATGATAGTCACAAATGTCTATGACTGTACTAATAGTAGGCACAAAATTATCGAAGAGAATGTCCAGTGACAAAAAGGAACATGTATAATGATAAAATGTTTCATGCATCAGGAAGACAAGATATTATAAATGTATTTACCTATTACAAGAGCTTCAATTCACGAAGCAAAATTGATAGTAAGATACATAATTCCTCATTTATTGCTGGATAATTTAACATCACTCTCACATAAATTGTGGAAAAGAAATCTAGAAGCAAATCAGAAAAGATGTTGCAAAGCAGAATAACACAAATATCATGAATTGATATTTATGGAACTCTTCAATGGCGATAGCAGAATATCTATTATTTTCAAGTGCTCACTGTACACTTATCAAGATAGAGCATGCACTAGGAAATAACGTGTAAATAAATTTAGAAAGATTGAAATTATATAGAGCGTATTATCTGTTGATGATAAGAGTAATTTAGAAAGGAAAAACAATAAAATATCTTTAAAAAGACAAACTACTTGAAAATTAAGCAACAAAATTTAAAATAATCTCTAGGCCAAAGAAGAAATTAAGATAAAATTAAAATGTATTTTGTATTTATTGAAAATGAAATACAACATAAAATGTGTGGCTTGCAGTTGAATGAGCACTTAGAAATTTATAGCTCTATTTTATCACATTACGAAAGAAGAAAGATGATCTGTCTCTTTAAGAAGAC